>NW_010366494.1:4539-10876 GCF_000414095.1 Morus notabilis | reverse complement strand
AAAAAAAAATGATTTGAATCCAATCATACGCACAAATTGTATGGTATTTAGCATATTAATGAATGTCTGTTTTAAGCATTGTTTGTTTTGTGAACGTGTTGATCAGTTCGGACTTTGGCTGGTGTTATATTTTTCTGTTTAGGATGGACAAGTTCTTATCATCATCAAGCAACAACACCCAAACTTCTGGATCTAGATCATCACCTTCCCCATCCGTTACCCCTAAAACCCAATCGGCTGACCCTGAAGTTTTTTTCAAAACAGCAGCCTATAGATCACCAAACAAAAATGTGATTGATTTAGAAAATGAGGAGACAAATGGTAAGAGAAAGCTTGTTAGGAAATCTGAGGTTTGGGATCATTTTACTATTAAAAAGGGGGCTAATCCAGGTGATGAAAGAGCAGTGTGTAATTATTGTGGGAAGGACTATGCTTGTAGTTCTAGAACGCATGGGACAAGTAGCATGTTGGTTCATTTAAGAAAGCAATGTAAAAAAAATCCATTTAGAGTTGAAGATAAGAAGCAGAAATTGTTGAGTTTTCCTCTAACTAGTGAAAGTGGGAGTGGTTTGTTGGCAATAGGGTATAGTAAAGAAGCCTGTAGGAAAGCTTTAGCTAAGATGGTGATCATGGATGAGCTGCCATTGAGAAGTGTAGAAGGGGAGGGGTTTAGACACTTTTGGTAGGAAAGCTTTAGCTAAGATGGTGATCATGGATGAGCTGCCATTTAGAAGTGTAGAAGGGGAGGGGTTTAGACACTTTTACTAAGTAATGCAGCCCAAATTTATTCCTCCTTCAAGAACGACAGTTGCTAGAGATGTTTTGCAATTGTTTAGTGAGGAAAAGGCTAAATTGCAATTGTTTATGAAAACCTAGGTAAGATAATAATTTGTATGTATCTTAATCTATTTTATTATATGAACTCTCAACTATCCAAATTATTACTTAAGCTATTTTCATTTCTCTTGTAGATAACTCAACTTCATGTCCTACTACAACCATTGAGGAGGCTATGAGTGTGGATTGATAAAGATGGTTGATGTTGCAATGCTTGTTTTGGATGGATTTGAATTAAGATTTAAGCCTCTATGTTTGCTTTGCTTAAGCTATTTGTTTTATGTTAAGACTAATTTATAAGTGTAGAATAATTTATGTTTGCTTTGAATTTTATGTTGGATGGACTACTTTGCTTCATGTTTGATGTTAGATGGACTGATAAAGATGGTTGCTATTTCTATTTAATGATGAAGTTTGAATATTATATTAAACTTTAAGTCTTTGATTTTTTGAATGTTGAAACCGACCACCCAACCCACCCCGCACCGCCCCAACCCAACCCGAGCATCGTTGGGTTGTGAAATTTTTCTAACATCGTTGGGGCCAAATATGTGCAACCCGCACCCTTTGGGGCGGGAAAAAAAAGCCCTACCCCGCACCAACCCAACCCATGAATAGCCCTAGCTAGATCATGTAACCAATTACTTGTACTTCAACATTTGATCAGTGACGGATCTAGATATTTCTTTGAGTAGGGGCACAAATGAAGATAAATATCTTTAAGTGGTAAACCTATAAATATTAATAAAAAAATCTTTTCATAAACATTATTAAAAACAAAAGTGCTTGGAATGACAATGGGAGAAGAAAGTGAATCATCATAAGACAGCTAGGTTAATTATAAAAAAAAAAAAAACACACACACACACACACAGAGCTAGGGTACTAAGAAAAGGGGAAAAAGGAACTAATCTAAATATTGAATAAGGGCTCATTTAAGAGAAATATATTTAAGTGGGGGCACAATATCAAAATTAGAGAAACATACGAAGAAAATTTAAAATCCGAGAATTTTGAGTGGAGGCACGTCCTCCCACTAGTCCTTGAATGGATTCTTCTCTGCATGTGGTCTAGATCATGTAACCAATTACTTGTAGTACTTCAGCATTTGATCAGTGACGGATATAGATATTTCTTTGAGTAGAGGCACAAATGAAGATAAATATCTTTCAGTGGTAAATCTAGAAACATTAATAAAAAAAATCTTTTCATAAACATTATTAAAAACAAAAGTGCTTGGAATGACAATGGGAGAAGAAAGTGAATCATCATAAGACAGCTAGGTTAATTATTAAAAAAAAAAATACACACACACAAACAGCTAGGGTACTACGAAAAGGGGGAAAAGGAACTAATCTAAATATTGAACAATGGCTCATTTAAGAGAAATATATTTAAGTGGGGGCACAATATCAAAATTAGAGAAACACACGAAGAAAATTTAAAATCCGATAATTTTGAGTGGGGACACGTCCTCCGACTAGTCTTTGAATGGATTCTTCTCTGCATGTGGTCATGCATATACGACAAAACTGGAAGAATCGTAATTGTACAACACACATCAATAAATGAAGTACATAATTAATATAAACAACCTAATTCTACAATCTTATTAATTATGGATCAGTCATTAGGGGCAGAGTCAGAAAATTAAACAAGTAGGGATGGACATATAATTTCAAATTTTTATGGAGAACAAACACATATATATTTCCATATTTATAAAGGGGACAAACTACAAATTTTAATAAAAAACAATAAAATAAAAATGAAGCCACAAAATTATGAAATTTTACAGACACGATCCTTATATTTTTCTGGGCATGCCTATAAAAATGACAAAAAAAGTAAAACGCTGTCAAAAAGCTCCCGACCCGCGTAGTGGGGCACCCAGGGGCCGAGTTGGGTCAAAAATTTATATTTTTATTTATGTTTTGCATTCAAAAATTAATAAACGATTTTTAGGAATTAATGCAACAAGCGGCACCATTTTTTGATGAATATTTCGTTTTCTTATGATTTTCTTTATTTTTTGTATTTGAAGAATAAAATAAAAACAACGTAAAAAAATTATGAAATTTTGCATACACGATCATTATGTTTTTCTGGGCATGCTTGCAAAAAAAGCCTCAAAAAATGATAAAAAAGTAAAACCCTGTCAAAAAGCTCCTAGCCCGTGTAGTGGGGCGGCCAGGTGCCGGGATGGGTCAAAAATTTGCATATTTATTTATGTTTTGCATTCCAAAATTAATATACAATTTTTAAGAATTAATACAATAAGCAGCACCACTTTTTGATGAATATTCTATTTTTATGAGTTTCTTTATTTTTTGTCTTTGAAAAATGAAATAAAATAAAAATGACGTCACAAAATTATGAAATTTTGTAGACGGCATCCTTACATTTTTCGGGGCATGGCTACAAAAAAGAACTCCAAATGATAAAAAACAGTAAAATGTTGTCAAAAAGCCCCCGGCCCGGATAGTGGGCCGCCCAGGCACCAGGATGGGTCAAAAATTTTCATTTTTATTTTTATTTTGCATTCTAAAATTAATATGTGATTTTGAGGAATTAATGCAATAAGCGGCACCATTTTTTTATGAATTTTTATTTTTTTTATGATTTTCTTTATTTTTCGTATTTGAAAAATAAAATAAATACGAGGTCAAAAAATTATGAAATTTTGCAGACACGATCCTTACATTTTTTTGACATGCCTGTAAAAAATGATAAAAAAGTAAAACGCTGTGGGCGCTCAGGGACCGGGATAGGTCAAAAATTTACATATTTATTTATGTTTTGCATTCCAAAATTAATATACGATTTTTAAGAATTAATGCAACAAGCTGCACTATTGTTTGATGAATATTCTATTTTTTATGATTTTCTTTATTTTTCATCTTTAAAAAATAAAATAAAATAAAAACGACGTCACAAAACTATGAAATTTTACAGACACGATGCTTACATTTTTCTGGACACGCCTGCAAATAATGGCCGTAAAAGATGACAAAAAACAGTAAAACACTGTCAAAAAGCCCCCGACCCGCATAAAGAAGTGCCCAGGGGCCGGGATGGGTCAAAAAATTACATTCTTATTTGTGTTTTATATTCTAAAATTAATTTATGATTTTTAAGAATTAATGCAATAAGCGACACCATTTTTTGATGAATATTCTATTTTTTATAATTTTCTTTATTTTTCGTGTATGAAAAATAAAATAAAATAAAAAGGACATCCCAGAATTATGAAATTTTACAAACACGATCCTTACATTTTTTTGAGCATGCCTGCACAAAATGCCCTCAAAAAATGATAAAAAAAAAAGTAAAACGCTGTCAAATAGCCCCCGGCCCGTATAGTATGGAGCCCAGCGGCCGGGATGGGTCAAAAATTTATATTTTTTTATATGTATATTCCATTCTAAAATTAACATACAATTTTTAGGAATTAAAGCAAGAAGCAACACCATTTTTTGATGAATATTCTATTTTTTATGATTTTCTTTATTTTTTATCTTTTAAAAATAAAATAAAATAAAAATGACGTCACAAAATTATGAAATTTTACAGACACGATCCTTACATTTTTCTAGACATGCCTTAAAAATGACAAAAAATAGTAAAATACTGTCAAAAAGCCCTCAGCCCGTATAGTGGGGAGCCCAGGGACTCGGATGGTCAGAAATTTACTTTTTTATTTATGTTTTCCATTCTAAAATTAATATATGATTTTTAGGAATTAATGCAACAAGCGATACCATTTTTTTATGAATATTCTATTTTTTATGGTTTTCTTTATTTTGATCTTTGAAAAATAAAATAACATAAAAATGACGTCACAAAATTATAAAATTTTACAGACACGATCTTTACATTTTTCTATGCATGTATGCATAAAATGGCCTTAAAAATGCCACAAAAAAAAAGTAAAACGCAGTCAAAAAGCCCCTGGCCCGTATAGTAGGGAGCCTAAGGGCCGAGATGGGTCAAAAATTTATATTTTTATTCATATTTTCCATTCTAAAATTAACATGAAAAATAAAATAACATAAAAATGACGTCACAAAATTATAAAATTTTACAGACACGATCTTTACATTTTTCTATGCATGTATGCATAAAATGGCCTTAAAAATGCCACAAAAAAAAAGTAAAACGCAGTCAAAAAGCCCCTGGCCCGTATAGTAGGGAGCCTAAGGGCCGAGATGGGTCAAAAATTTATATTTTTATTCATATTTTCCATTCTAAAATTAACATACAATTTTTAATAATTAATGCAACAAGCGGCACCATTTTTTGATGAATATTCTATTTTTTATGATTTTCTTTATTTTAATCTTTGAAAAATAAACTAAAATAAAAATGTCGTCACAAAATTATCAAATTTGCAGACACGCTCCTTAAATTTTTCTGGGCATACTTGCATAAAATGGCCTTAAAAAATCACAAAAAAAAAGTAAAATGCCGTCAGAAAGCCCCCGGCCCGCATAGTGGGGACCCCAGGGGCCGAGATGGGTCACAAATTTACATTCTTATTAATGTTTTGTATTCTAAAATTAATATACAAATTTTAGGAATTAATGCAACAAGTGACAAAATGTTTTGATGAATATTCTATTTTTTATGATTTTCTTTATTTTTCGTATTTGAAAAATAAATTAAAATAAAAACGATGTAAAAAATTTATGAAATTTTGCAGACATGATCCTTACATTTTTCTGGGCATGCCTGCAAATGGCCTCAAAAAATGACAAAAAAATAAAATGCTATCACAAAGCCCGCGGCCCACATAGTGGGGAGCCCAGGGGCCGGGATGGGTCAAAATTTTACTTTTTTAATTATGTTTTCCATTCAAAAATTAATATACAATTTTTAGGAATTAATGCAACAAGTGATACCATTTTTTGATGAATATTCTATTTTGTACGATTTTCATTATTTTCATCTTTGAAAAATAAAATAACATAAAAATGACATCACAAAATTATAAATTTTACAAACTCGATCCTTACATTTTTCTGGGCACGCCTGCATAAAATGGCCTCAAAAAATGACAAAAAATGTAAAACACTGTCAGAAAGCCCTTGGCCCGTATAGTTGGGAACCCAGGGGCCGAGTGTTGGTTGCCAAATTGAATCCGGCTGCGGAAGCGCGATGGTGCGGGGAAGAGGCGGATCGTGTATAACAAAAATTTTCATAAAACTTTTGAAATATTCTATAGATTATATTAATTTATGCACGAATAAATTAATCTCATTAACTTATATATATCAAGAACTCAATCAGGAAAAATACCTGGAAGCCGACTCGGATGATAACTTGAGTTCTTTGACCACGAACAGTCCTTGCTCCAATCTTTGTGTTTAGAAAACCAATGTCTTCCACATCAATTCCTAGAATCCACGAAGACGTGTGTGTGGGCACACATGAGACAAAACGGGTTACAATAAACACTCGAATTTCCACAAACACCATCACATGCACGATGTGAAATTTT
>NW_010366494.1:4292-4503 GCF_000414095.1 Morus notabilis | reverse complement strand
AATTTCGGCCAGCCTTAACTCTTAGGGCTGAAAAATTGTTTCCAAAATTTCTATAGAGAAATTTCGGCTACCTCTAAAATTAGGGCAATAAACCATTCTGAAAATTGTCTCAAAAATAGTATTTATAGAGTAGAAGTCAAACTTCTAGAAAGAATCCAATCTCTATCTCCAATTTGAATTTCGAACCAAAATTCTCCTCTATCCCTTATCC
>NW_010366494.1:3546-4086 GCF_000414095.1 Morus notabilis | reverse complement strand
GGACGACGCGGGGACTAATGGACCTATATTCCTGAGCTCCAATAAAATTAATAATCAATTAAACACTTTAATTAATTAATTCTATTAATTCCAATAGTTACTCCACTATAAACTTGGAATTGCACTCTTGAAATTATAGATATAAATTATTTTTAAACTGTGAAGTGTCCATTTGATATAGTCATTGCATATAGATCAATCCTCCATAAATAATTCATAATTAGAGCTAGGTAAAATTCGTTAACCTCTCTAATTACTTCTTTATCCTTGAGTACCATTGATTCTCTAATGGACAGTGATTCATAAAACACATTCATGAATCAGAGCTCCTACTGGTCCAAGTACCGAATCAACCCTCAAGAGAATTATTTATCTACTTCTTTCTTAAGAAGGAATGGATTCCATCTCGTGTAATAACATTCCCTGCTACCTACTTCATCATGTCTCCAAAATACAAGGAATAGGATTCAGGATCTCAGAATCCGTACCGAGTAAATCAAAAGACACAAATCTATAAATAGGAGTCTGTTAAGAACTCAG
>NW_010366494.1:0-3307 GCF_000414095.1 Morus notabilis | reverse complement strand
TTTTTGATTATTATCCTTAAACATTATCCTCTCGTATATAACACTTATATACAATGTTTAAGGTTACATAAATAATCATGGAATTTTCATTGATATTCATAAACATATGCACATAAAATAATGAATAAAATCTTTTATTAAATAAATAATAAATATCCTATTACATCTCATGCTTCTAGGACACTATTCCCAACACCGGGATGGGTCAAAAATTTACATTTTTATTTATATTCTACATTCTAAAATTAACATACGATTTTTAGGAACTAATGCAACAAGCGGCACCATTTTTTGATAAATATTCTATTTTTTTATCATTTTCTTTATTTTCATTTTTGAAAAATAAACTAAAATAAAAATGACATCACAAAACTATGAAATCTGACAAACATAATCCTTACATTTTTCTAGACCTGCCTGAAAAAAATGGCCTCAAGAAATAATAAAAAAAAAGTAAACGTTGCGAAAAAGCCCCCAGCCCGCATAGTGGGGCGCCCAGGGGCCGACATGGGCCATAAACTTACATTTTTATTTATGTTTTACATTCTAAAATTAATATACGATTTTTAAGAATTAAGGCAACAAGCGGCACCATTTTTTTGATGAATATTCTATTTTTTATGATTTTCCTTATTTTTCATATTTCAAAAATAAATTAAAATAAAAATGATGTCAGAAAATTATGAAATTTTACACGCACAATCCTTACATTTTTTTGGGCAACCCTGCAAAAAATAGCCTCAAAAAATGACAAAAAAGTGAAACCCTGGCAAAAAGCTCCCAGCCCGCGTTGTGGGGCGCCAGGGGCCGGGATAGGTGAAAAAATTATAATTTTATTTATGTTTTGCATTCTAAAATTAATATCTAATTTTTAGGAATTAATGCAACAAGCGGCACCATTTTTTGATGAATATTCTAATTTTTATGATTTTATTTATTTTCATCTATGAAAAATAAACTAAAATAAAAATCACGTCACAAAATTATCAAATTTTACAAACATGATCCTTACATTTTTCTGGACACGGCTAAAAAAATGGCCTCAAAAAATGATAAAAAAAGTAAAACGTTGTCAAAAGGCCCCCAGCCCGCATAGTGGGACGCCCAGGGGCCGACATGGGCCAAAAACTTACATTTTTATTTATGTTTTCCATTCAAAAATTAATATACAATTTTTAGGAATTAATGCAACAAGTGATACCATTTTTTGATGAATATTCTATTTTTTTATGATTTTCTTTATTTTCATCTTTGAAAAATAAAATAACATAAAAGTGACGTCACAAAATTATGCAATTTTGCAGACACAATGCTTAAATTTTTCTGGGCATGTCGGCAAAAAATAGCCTCAAAAAATGACAACAAAAGTAAAACGTTGTCAAAAAGCCTCCGGCCCGCGTAGTAGTGCGCCTAAGGGCCAGGATGGGTCAAAAATTTACATTTTTATTTATGTTTTGCATTCTAAAATTAATATGCAATTTTTAGGATTTAATGCAACAAGCTGCACAATTTTTTGATGAATATTCAATTTTATATTATTTTCTTTATATTTCGACTTTGAAAAATAAAATAAAATAAAATCGACGTCATAAAATTATGAAATTTTGTAGCCATGATCCTTACATTTTTCTGGACATGCCAATAAAAATTGGCCTTAAAAGTGAAAAAAAAAAAACTCTGTCAAAAAGCCCCCGGCCCACGTAGTGGTACGCCCAGGAGCCGGGATGAATCAAAAATTTAAATTTTTATTTATGTTTTGCATTCTAAAATTAATATATGATTTTTAGGAATTAATGCAATAAGGTGCACCATTTTTTGATGAATATTTTATTTTATATTATTTTCTTTATTTTTTGTCCTTAAAAAATCAAATCAAATCAAAACGACGTAACAAAATAATGAAATTTTACAAACACGATCCATATATTTTTCTGGGCATGCACGCAAAAATTAGTCTCAAAAAATGACAAAAAAAAGAAAAAGGTATAAAAAGCGCGTAGACCGCGTAGTGGGGCGCTCAGGGGCCGGGATGGGTCAAAATTTTACTTTTTTTATTTTGCATTCGAAACTTAATGTATGATTTTTCAGAATTAATGCAACAATATGCACTATTGTTTTATGAATATTATATTTTTAATGATTTTCTTTATTTTTTGTCTTTATAAAATAAAATAAAATAAAAACGACGTCAGAAAATTATGAAATTTTATAGACAGGATCCCTACATTTTTCTAGACATGCTTGCATAAAATGGCCTCACAAAACTACAAAAAAAAGGTAAAACGCTGTCAAGTCCCCCGGCCAGCGTAGTCGGGTGCCCAGGGGCCGGGATAGGTAAAAAATTTACATTTTTATTTATGTTTTGCATTCTAAAATTAATATACGATTTTCCAGAATTAATGCAACAAGCTGCACCATTTTTTGATGAATATTCAATTTTATATCATTTTCTTAATTTTTCATGTTTGAAAAATAAAATAAAAACGACGTCAAAAAATTATGAAATTTTGCGGTCACAATCTTTACATTTTTATAGTCATGCCTACAAAAACTGGCCTCAAAACAAAACAAAAGAAAGTAAAACGCGGTCAAAAAGCCCCCGACCTGCATAGTGGGGCGCCCAGGGGCCGAAATGGGTTAAAAATTTACATTTTTAATTATCTTTTGCATTCTAAAATTAATATATAGTTTTTAGGAATTAGTGAAACAAGCGGCACCATTTTTTATGATTTTCTTTATTTTTCATCTTTAAAAAATAAAAGAAAATAAAGATGACGTAAAAAAATTATGAAATTTTCAAGAAACCATCCAACCATTTTTCTGGGCATGCTTGCAAAAAAATGGCCTCAACAATTAACAAGCAAACGTAAAATGTTGTCAAAAAGCCCCTAGCCCGCATAGCGGGGCGTACAGGGGCCGGGATGGGTCAAAAGGTTACATTTTTATTTTTGTGTTGCATTCTAAAATTAGTATAGAATTTTTAGGAATTAATGGAACAAGTAGCACCATTTTTTAATCAATATTCTATTTTTAATGATTTTCTTCATTTTTCATCTTTGAAAAATAAAATAAAATAAAAACGACGTCACAAAAATATGAAATTTTACAAACACAATCCTTACATTTTTCTGGACATGCCTGCAAAAAATGGCCTCATAAAATGACAAAAAAAAAGGAGAACGCTGTAAAAAAAACCCCGGTCGCATAGTGGGGCATGCAGGGGCCGGGATGGGTCAAAAATTTACATTTGTGCTTATCTTTTGCATTCTAAAATTAATATACAATTTTTAAGAATTAATGCAACAAG
>NW_010366493.1:0-546 GCF_000414095.1 Morus notabilis | reverse complement strand
TCTAGGAATTTGCATGCCTATCATTACATAACTTAAAAATCCTTCAAATTAAACTAGAGGTATTTGTTTAGTAGTCTAACTAATCCAGAGTTAATTAAACTAACTGGGTATTTCACGTGACGCCAAGTGATATTTGAAAAAAAACACAAAAGTTAATAAACATATAGAGGAAGGGAAGAACAACGACCGTTGGAACTCGATCTGGCTAGATCTTCTAGCTCATCACATGCAAATGTAATTACAACATGGAATGAAAGAAATATATAAGGGAAAAAAAAGCAAGTGAAAATCTAAACCAAAACAATGATGTTAAATTGAATACCTTAGCTCATTCCTAAAGAGCAGAGCACCATCAGATCAAATCAGATTTAGATCAGATCTAGGGTTCGTTCGTCCATTTGTAACTAAACAATGATTTCAAGTAGTGCTTCCAGCGCTATGCTTGCTTTGCTAAGGGTTTTTCAATTTGACTTCTGACTTCTTCTGAGTCTTGGATAAAGAACTGTCGGCCAAATTCAAAATCAAAAATCAAAAACCACAAACAAA
>NW_010366492.1:0-20206 GCF_000414095.1 Morus notabilis | reverse complement strand
ATTGGAGAGCTTTTCACAAAAGGCAAATTCGGAATGTCTTCTTGCTCAACGTTAGGTGTGCAAACTACTTCAACTGCCATCCCATCTTGTAAATTTTGAGTGTCATCTTGCTCGATGTTGCATTTCGAATAAGTTTCAACTTGTACCTCGTCTTGCGATTCTTCTTGCTCATCGTTACCTGTTAAACCAAATGTTATAGTGTTACCCCATTCTTATTGGTCTTCATGACAACAATAACTACATCAAATATTTCAATATAAAACTAGCTAACAAGGTTTTTTTATTTTTATTTTTTATTTTTTTTAAATTCACTTTGAAAGATAAAACAAGATACAAAAATGAAAATTTCTATCCTTACTAGCCACATTATATGGCAATGGCATCAGCTCGTCCTTCCGCAAAAGACTTTCAGTACTCTTTCTGATAACCATCTCCTTTCCTCTTATCCCTTTTCCAACATCAACTTGTGGGCAGAAGTCCACAATGGCTGGATCTCCAACTTGCTCCCTCAAACATTCATGTGCAGTACACCCGACCCGACGAACCAACTCAACTTGTTGAGGATCCAACCCTTCTGTAGAGAATGAGTCTGCTATAAGAGTAATTTCTCTCAAGCCAGCAATCTGCAGCATTCAAAACAAAACATATTGTCTCAAATTGATACGTTATTTGCTTTTCTGTTGCAGCAAATAACATTCCTTAAATCATGATAAACACAAACTATCTCAGCCTTACTGCTCTTTGAAATTCCACTGAGAGACGTAGAGGCCGCTCTACAAATTTACGGGTAATTTTTAGGTACCACTTCATGTAGTCACCCTCATCTGCACCAACATCACCTTGTACTATACAAAACCTACGCCTTGACCATTCATTGATTTCTATTTGCATCTTCCCTGATAAGTCAACTCTACGATTTTTTCTATTCCAGTCTTGTACATCCTCCGGGATTGACTGAGGCATGCCATATTGCCTTAGGCAACGATTAGGGAGATGTCTTTCAGCCTTGTCAAAACAAATCAGCATTGTCCTTGACCTCCCTACCATCAGATTACTCTTAATTTGTATAGGAATCACAGTATTGTCCATGCTTTTGCAAGGAAGCCACTCTACCTATTATCAAAAGCATACATCTGTAACATACTCCATAGTTTAAAAGAAACAACAAAATTGAAGTATACCAACATCATCACATAAAATATGAGAACCTTACATCTTCGGTTTAAGCGAATCCAATGCCTTACGATAAAATAGTACATCATGGTTTGCTGTTGGATCACTCAGTTTCCCCTCCCATCTAAGCATGAATAGGAAAAAATCATGTGATGGGTTAGGATCGACCTTTGGCCGACCAACATTCAAGTGAAAGTAACTCCAGCACTGCAGAAGCGTGGGCAAATGACCAAAGGCGACATATCAACAAGAAATTTCCATGCAAGCCTAAGAAACTGAATAAAATTGTGCATAAGAGTTAAAAATATAAAAGTAAACAACATTCTCAACCAACCGCTGATTGAACCAACCGCTGATTGAACTCAGAGAGGCATTTCCTAAGGATCGATACAAGAATGCTAATGCTGCAGCCCCCCAAGCATATTTCCGACACTGGTCAAAATTCTCAAACAATGTAAGGTACATAACAGGGACTTTATTCCCAGTGGTAGCGGAGAAGATTGTGCAGCCTACAAGGTATAAGAGGTAGGCACGTGTATAACGCTCGATAACCTTAGGCGGGGCATCCACGGGACACCGAGAAAAGAAATGTGTAGACCAACTTAGCTTTACCATTCCACCATTAGTGTAGCCGCGGGTTCTGGGGCAACACCAAGATACTTTTCACAAACAGAATGGCTGGTGGTATAAATAGTACCGGTTACTGGTTCCCCGTCAACAGCTAGTCCAAGAATTAATGCAACATCTTTGAGAGTTATTGTCATTTCTTCAACATTAAAGTGGAAAGTGTTTGTTTCCCTCCTCCACCTCTCAACTAATGCAGAAATGAGTGCTCTGTCTAGTCTAATTGCAGGAATCAATCTTAGAAAA
This sequence comes from Morus notabilis, assembly GCF_000414095.1. Taxonomy (NCBI): domain Eukaryota; kingdom Viridiplantae; phylum Streptophyta; class Magnoliopsida; order Rosales; family Moraceae; genus Morus; species Morus notabilis. The sequence continues at coordinate 18,163 of NW_010366492.1, read as the reverse complement.
CCAAACCAAGCCTTCTCAACTAACTCGACTTGCCTTGGAGTCAGCGTCTAGTCGCTGAGCTTTGAAGTGTGTTCGTGACATTTCAGTATGCTACGAGCCTGGATCATTTGTCGAAGCATAGTTGCAAACATTCAAAAACAAAAGAAAATTTTTTGTAAAAAAAAAAATGCAAAGACAAAATATAGAAAAATAAACTTAAAAGGTCATATATGTAGAATCCACCGGCCGATCCCAAACTGCAGCAGATACATGTTTCTCCTGATCATTCAGCACTGAACCATCAATTGGTCCGGGATTTGTCCCAGACGGGTCCACCCATTTGACTTCCATAACTGGTCGTGGAACGAATCTATCCACCATAGAAGCAAAGAAGGCACATTGGTTCCATAAACTATCTAATAATGAAGCAGAACCTTTAAGGCCTCGTACCATACGCGGATTCGAACCACCTCGGTTTTAGTTTAAATTAAAAATTTCTGCTACAGTATTTCTCACAAAATTTGAATTCTAATTCAAACCACCTGATTTGAACCTACATTCCAAATGGATTCTAAATTAAATCATATTATTATAATAGCATATGATAAAAGCAGCAAACAAAAAAAAACATATACATTTTAGTTCATAATTCAGTAGCTCAGAAACTAACATACTACCATAAAAAGTACAACACTAGCATCAGATAATGAATTTTTCAAACATGGGTTTTGGTACCTTAAAGTATATATGAGGGGCAAAAGATGGAAAAAGGCCTAAATTTTCCATTTATCCAATTTGCTACAGTAAGATTCTAGGATATTCTAATTTTTAACTACACTACAGCATATCATCTCAAAGCAACCATTTTTTCCAATAATACAAGGATGGAAGAAACGATTTGAGAGTTGACACTTGACACCAGAAATGGTTTAAACATTTGTTTGCCAAGAGTGAGGAAAAAAAAAAAAAAAAAAAAGAGAAGAAGAAAAGGAAGACAAATAAATCGAAAAAAGTTTTGAAATCAAACAAGAACGTGGGACCCACCAAAATCGCTTTATTCGCTAAGGCATTTGAGACTGGGAGACAATCAAGAATCAACGAGCTAGTATTTGTGGAACTGGGGAAAGCTACCCATTGAAATTTGGATAAAGCTTCATGACGAGGAAGAATAATAAAGTTAGTGTATTAGTTTAACAATTTTATGAAAACTTTTAATCTCTAGTTTAATTATTGTTTTCTTATTATTATATCGTTTAATATAATTAATATTCTGTTATAGTTTTTTTTTTTTTTGTGAGTTATAAATAATTATAATACTTATGATAATAATAAGATTTATAAAATTATAGGTTCCGTTCACTTCATCGATTCGAGTTTAGAATTTAAGTTTTGCTACAGTAAAAAATTCTCAGAAACAGTCACATCTAACTTTTTTACTACAGTAAAAAATTCTCACATAAAATCACATCTCAACTCGAATTATAAACTCAGCTCAGCGAAGTGAACGGGCTTATAAAATTAGGGACCCATGATATAAATATTTTATTTTATTTTAAAAAGATAGGCAACACGGACGACAAACAAAACGTGAACAAATATAAAATAATGGTAAATGAGAGAAACGATCAGTCTTGTAAAAAGATGATTAATAATACTGAACAATAGATTAATAATACGTAATAATGGGAACCAGAATAAGAAACAGATTCCTAATATGTATTAAGTGTGGGCACAACCCAAATTGGAGGTCGTTTATTCATTTTCATAAGAACTTTTGAATCTATATTGTAGTGTAATTTAAAGGTCCTGCTCTTGACATGGTAATTACCCACATCACAAATCATGACATTTTGTCCCAGTACATCGGTATCATCTATGTCGTGAGTAAAATATATACTATCTGGTTCGCAACCGATAAAATTAGAAGCCAAGACAGATATTGAAGAATTATCACCCAAAAACAAAGATACATCACCAAGGCTTTTTATCTTAATCCATTTTGCTCTACCAAAATCTAATCTGAAAACTCTAAACTTCTTTGTCTCACGACCATCGTCTTGGTTACGCCAACTTAAACGCCTTTCGACCTGTAAAAGCTTTCCTCCATAGGACTCCACAAGATATCTCTTGACAGAGGAGTGATCAGATGCTCTCCTAGGTGCAACCAAATTTACAGTGGGATTGCATGGATTTGTAACATCAAAAGATCTAAGTACACCATGAACATCTACAGCATAAATTTGATTATTATGGTGACAGATATCTTTTATCTCTAACATAATTTGCTTGTTGTCATGATCATAACCATTAATTTTAGTCCATGTTGTATCTTTGGCGATTCTAAAAATAGCTAACTCCTGCATTTCGCCAAATATCACCACAATCATGCATTCATTTGGATTTGTTAGCGGATCAGCTGTAAGTAAAGCTTTCTCAATATGGTAATCATAGACTTCAGCATAATCTATTATACCATCTGGATCAAAAAAGTGTTCTAAATCAGGAGGAAACAGGCATGGAAGAAGAATATTAGTATCTATGTTGTTTCCTCCTTTAACCATAGAATAAGGTTTGTAAAGCGTTACCGTCCAATCCTTATTTACAGCCACCAACCATCCTTGTGAAGAGCCAGAAAAACGCTTGTTATATGGTACAAAAAGTTTTGTGCCCAAGAATTTGTTGTCCAGTGTATTGTATATGCTCCATGTTTGTTCTTCGCTGGGAATTAGAAGCATTGGAATATGATGATATTGCAATGTTTTACTCCGTTTAATTTGACTATCCTTCAATATGGAATGCCATTGAAGACAAACAACACCAAATTGCAAATAATCTAATGATAACTCCAATTTCTCTAAAACTATGTCCAATAAATGCTTTGGCAACCTTGCCCAATCTACAGAAATAAATGAACTAGATTAGCATTAAAGGTTTAAAAAAATCACAAATTTAAATATGAATTTGAATGTACTATGTCTAAATGCTATTATAAATTTTGAAATTTAATAAATGTATTCACTTAAGCACACATGTTCTTCAAAATTAGAATTTGTAATTTGCTGAAAATCATGTATGCATAGATACCTCTGTCAAGTTTCAAATATCCCTCCTCAATTTTTGGGATATAGATAAGTAGAATATGATGATGATCACTCGGGGTTTTTAATAACGTTATATAAGATAATATTAACGAAGAATTAATATTTAGCAAAAGAAGAACACATAATGAACAGACATTTATTTATATCTTTATTATTAATTAACAACAATATTCATACATGAGCTATACAATAAACCAGTCGTCAACAACTAATTAATTAAAAAAAATCTTTATTTCCAAAAGATCAAGATTTTACAGGATACCACGGAAAGAAGTAGACGAATTTTATATTGAACGAAAGAGCCGTCAGCGATTAATTCATTAACTTGGTCACACAAAAAGAGAAGAAAAGAATATCAATCATACTGGGATAATAATCGCTCTTATAAAATACAAAAGAAGAGTTATAAGAGAAAAGTAGACGAATTTTATATTGAACGAAAGAGCCGTAAGTGATTAATTCATTAACTTGATCACACAAAAAGAGAAGAAAAGAATATCAATCATACTCGGATATTAATCGCTCTTACAAAATACAAAGGAAGAGTTATAAACGTACCGGGATCCATATGTGGAAAATTGAAAATTTGGAACTTTCGATGAAAATTAATCTGATTTGAGCAAAGGAGCCTGATTTCCCAATTAATCTGATTTGAGCAAATTAATCAAATACCGATATGCTACACTCTTTTTATAAGCAAAGGAGCCTGATTTCCCAATTCAGTTCGAGGTGTAATAGGAAACGCGTTTTGCTATTTAACTAATTATGAAGTAATATTTTATAAATTATCCATTATTATCCTATAAGTGGATAAAATCTCATTCCATTCACCTTCTCGACAACCATCTCACTGCCATAACAACCACCGTGATCCTTACTACGACCACCATTACCACCATCCACCAAACCACCATCACCGTGACCACTCCACCACCATTACCATATCACCACCGTGGCCTCCACCACCACTACCACCATCCGAGATACCACCACCAATACACAGCCACTGCATATCCAAATCCAAACCCCATTACACCACATCGTACCCAAAATCATCGAGGCACTACCCAAACCAACAATACAACCAGCCCTTGAGTAGCACCGTCGGCGATCGTCGACATCAACGGAGCCTTGAACGAGACCCACTTCCGCCAGACCAGAACCATGAGATCCGTCGAGCTCTCCGTCGTGCCATCCGACGAATCGATGAGATTCGCGCGTCTTTCCACCATGATTTCAGTGAGATTCGCGGTTCTTTCCGCTACGATCTCTGTCATCACTCCGTCAGGACCACACCTTCGCACGAGTGCAGCAGAGAAGATGAACAAGATACGTGGAATTGTGAGCGAGGCTCGCATCAACAGAGTTCGAATCGAGAGAGAAAGCTAGATCCGTGGCTTCGTCGACTTCGGACTTCGAACATCGAAGAGCTGCTCGATACTGGCCGCACGAATTTCTCAGGTCCGACGGAGAAGCACTGCTGCCATGGCGAGCGACTCGATTCTGATGCCGACAGCGGAGCTGAGCGTTGATTCGCTGCCTAGTCTAATTCTCTTACGATCTGCAAGACATAAAGCCAATGGTGAAATTTGTTTACCTAAAGAGCCCGTTGCCAGAGAAGGAGATTGTCGTGGCGGCGGCGACCTGCGGAAGTGCGACGGCGACTTGCAGAACAATGGCGGAAGTGACCTCCAAAGCAATGGCGGATGTGCAGCGTGGAGCCCTAAGCAACGAGGAGCAAGCCCAGGCCAAAATGGACCCATTAAAAATCAATGAGCCCAGCCCACTATTTGACTCAACTCAAGTGTATGAGCCCAATAAGTGATCCCCTTACACGCCCAACATTTGTACCAAATTTAATTCTCACCAGAGGCCTATGTTACCCAAAGGTAAATCCACTACTCTTGTAGATATGATGAAATTTGTTTCTGAATGGTTTGATTTTGAAGAAAGTAATGATGCTTCTTGTGTCACATTGGGAGTTGGAATTGTTAATTGTGGGGATATTATTCAAGAAGATTCTATTAATAATTTCGATGTGGACAAAATTGAAAATTTAGACGAGCAAATTGGTCTTGAAATTGAATCCCAAGGTGAACCAAAAATTCAATCAGAGGAACAAAATTGAAATTATTAATTGTGGGAACTTTGACGAAGAGCTTGTGGATCATTTTAATGTGGATAAAATTAAAGGAGAAGGTGAAGAAATTGATTTCATAGGGTTGTTGAAATTCTAAATTGGTTACTCAATCAGGGTCTATTATTCTTATAAACCGAAGAGGGGTCGTTTTCACTAGTGGTTCTGCTTGCTACATCATGTTCATCTTCCATGTGATTCTATCGAGCTCGAGGTCGAGTTCTTTTCAAATAAGGGGTGAACTGATGTAGGAAGAATAATAGAATCAATATATTAGTTTAGTAATTTTACGTAAAGTCTTAATGTCTAGTTTAATTGTCATTTCTTTTACTTTTATGACGTTTGGCGTAGTTGGTATTCTGTTATTGTTTTTGTATTTGAGCTATAAATAGTCATAATACCTATTGTAATAGTAAGACTTGAATATTTTGATAATTGAATTAAGGTTGAGTTTCCTCTCCAATTAAGAGATTTTCCCCTTTTTGAAGTTTTTTTAGGTGGATTCAGGAATTTTTCATTCGAATTAGGCCGGTAAAACATCATCCTATCCATTCCGCTGTGTCACTTTATTAACTAACTCAATCTATCTCAAATCACTTCAAATGACGATGGGAATCTTCAGAACCCCAGAAAGGAAACAAAACTTGAGCTGAGATGGAAGAGAAAGAAATAATTAGCACATAAAGATTATAGAGATATATTTAAAGGTTTGCATGATCAAGTTAACAAGTATAATGTACATTCGTGTTTCACAGAGTAGCAAAAAAAGAAATGACATCAACACTCAGTTTACCGAATTGTTGCACAACATAACGACCAAGGAATCGAGTAGCGCAATCACTACAAGAAACATAGCTATTAGCGACGACAAAAAGTTGTTGTAATAAATTTAAAGTCATTGCAAATAAAGTTTTAGTGATCATTTGTTGTCACAAAACTGTCACCGCAATGGATTCATTGCAAAATTAATTTTTGCGACGACAAACCGTCGTCGTAATTATATTTGTGACAACAATCGTCGCAAATGAGTCGCTATAATTATTTCGTCGGTTACATCGCTAAGATGACATGGCATTGAGTATTTATAATGATATTTTGTGAATTAAGTCGTCAAAAAAGATGCAGATTTAGCTAACGTGGCTTATATTTTTTGCGACCACATTTGTCGTCGCATATAATATTTTAATTTTTTATTTATTTTTTCTCATTTTACTAATTAATGTTGTATATTACTATATATTTAAACCCAATATTAAATATAATTCATGATATTATAATAATAAAAAAGAATTAAATAAAAGGAAATAAATAATAACAAATAGAAATAAAAATTATTATTGTAAAAAGTAATTACTAAAATAAAATAAAAATGTAATGATAGTAGAAATCTGCGGAAATAAAAATTGTTACATTAATAAAAATCTAATCTCCTAAATTAGCAGCAACACTAGAATCATCGTCGTTATCATTAGAAGAATTCAGAGGCGGATGACCTGGACGGACATACGGCACATGAGGAGTAACCGCTGGGAAAGTCATGTTGGGGTGCATTTGAGTGATTAAGTCCTGCATCATTATGACACTCTCGTACAGTTGGAGGTTTTGCTGGTAACTCTATTGTAAGTATTCTTCTACGTGTGGGTCAGAATGTGTCGTAGAAGATCTTGTCGAGCGTGAGTCAAATGACGACGCATCCCCTCGATAAACCTTTTGTGGGAGTGTGCGACCCACTCCAATCTTGTGTCCTCTGTGGGTTCCCAGAAACTGCTCCATAATATCCTCCTCGTTAACTGCTGCTGCTACAGATGACCCAGAAGTAGCAGACTGTCTTTCTCCTCCCATCCGATGCTACAAATATTATAAGAAAAATAATTAAATACATAATGCGATTTAAATAAAAAAATATAATTAAACATTACGAGCATACTTACAAAAGTCTGCTCAGCTTGGGGATTAACCCAAGTATCCCCACGACGATGCATGTCCCCCCAGTTATCAATGACGGACATCGGCTGCTCAGTCCCTGTGGTAGACTGTATAGTAGTTTAAATGTATATGAATATAGTGTAATCGACTACCAAATTAACATTTATATTGAATAAATTATTAACAAATACTTACTTTCTTCTCGCGATGTTGGGAGTACGACAGCCGACCATGAAAACTCAATCACTTTTGGTTGCTACGATTAAGTTTAATGATTCCTGACTTTTTCTATTTATGATTACATTCAGCGTTAGTAAAATTAACATTTATTATATATAATAAAATAACATATAAAAGAGATTCAATTACATGAAACTTATCGGACATGAATTTATCGCAGCAATGACCCCAGTGATCTGGATTCCTGAGGTTTTTGGGAGGGGGGGTCCTAACTCCACTCTAATTTTTTAAACCACCAAGATCTTTGAAATAGTCATGGAGGTCGCTTTTCCAATCCTTATAACATTTTGCAGCCTCCCTGTCGACCACAAACCTAATTATACCATCGTCGCGGTCATAATCGAGGTTGAACCATTCTTGTAATACAATATAAACATGTTAAATGATTTTATTATATTGAAATTTATATTAAATTAAAAAACAATGAAGTTGAATAATTTATACCAGCAGGCGTTGCTGAATCTCTGTCTTATGCTGGATGTCTACGTCCTTCCAAGCATCGTGGAAAGGCTCACAGACATCCCTGACATGGATTCCAATGGCACTATCGAACCAAGTGCCGTAGTTTCCAATTGCCTTCCAAGTACCTCCACGTTCGTCAAACATGGGGGTGATCTTTCCTTCCTTTGCCACTCTGGTTGTGATTTCGTGACCCTTAGCCCTCCCTCGACCTCCACGATGTCGTCAAGGTGCGGCATCAGGTGCTGTAGAATGAAATATATTTAGTGATCATATAATACTGATGTAATTAATTTAACAAATTTATAATTATGTTCTAACATACCATACTCACAGTGTGATGGCAACCTATAAGAATCGGGTGGGGGTTGCGCTCCCCTTAAAGAGCCATCACATGTAGCGAGTGGGCCATACATGATTGCCTATTAAGAAGTCATCATAAATGTTATTATCTTATTTACATAATTCTTATGTTATATGAATAATTAAAATTATTAAAACAATAATCGCAGTACATAATTTCTATTCATCGTCACTGCTAATGTCTTAATTGTCGTTTATGTCACTATCATCCTCAGAATCATCGATGTCTTCTTCAACATAGTCTTCTTTGTCATCCTCTACCAGTATATCGGAGTCATTATCCTCAACGGGAGACTTGTCTGTTAAAATTGCATCACATCGGACAGGACAACATCAGATGATATATCAGGTCGATTCCACATTAAAGTGTCAATCTCGGGGAGTTCCACGACTAAGTCAACATTCATAGACTCAGTATCTTGAACTACTGTAATGTCATCTGCTTCCGTATGTGGAATATCCCAAATATGTCGATGTCCAAAGTGTTCAACAACTTTTCTGTTCGGACCGTTGAATAAATCATCCACATAAAAAACCTGTTCCGCTTGAGATGTCAGTATAAATGGTTCATTCTCATACTAGGAGTCCTTGACGAAGATGCTCATTCTATTCTTGTGTTGTTGAACTCTCTATCTTCCTAGTGTCGAACCATTTACATTTAAACTGAAGAACATAATTGTCGTTTATGTATGATAATTCATAAATCTCTTCCAGTACTCCGTAATATGTCTGGTTATCTGGTCCGCGAACACAAATACCACTATTCTGAAAATTTTGATTAATATCCCGATTGTATGTCAGAAACTTGACTCCGTTCACCACACAACCGGAGTAGCTTTTAACGGAAAAGCTTGAATCACACGAAAGTGAAATCAATTGTGCAGTCGCGTCTGGCATGTTTCGCTCTTGAGATTAGACATCTGTCAACAGTAAACAATATTAACTAAAGTTCTATATAGCAAGAGTATTTGTAATTATAAATTATGACTATAGCGTAATACCTTACGCCGGAACCATTTTGGAAATTCCCTGACTTGAATTTCGTCTAATGATTCGGTTCGAGCAGTATCATTGAGTTCTTTCTTGTGCTCACTGAAATTATAAATTTAAGTTAGTGTTATCATTTCATGTGACTTAATTATGTAATAAAATAGTGAGGTAATACTTACTCAATGTAGTGCGGGATTTCTGAACAGTTGTGTAGTATGTACCACTCGGCCTTACTTTGTAACTAGTTGTCTAATGTGATTAGGATCATCTTCCCAATTGGACGATATCAAGTTTGGAAGACAAATATTTTCTTCACATTACCATTTGTGTTGTCTACCTAATTTCTCTCAAGTCTGTTAAATCTTGTCTCAATGCCACTTAGATACATTGAACAAAAAGTTAGTGCTTTGTTGTCAATATAAGCCTCGGCAATCGAACCCTCCGGTGTTGCCCGATTCCTAACATATTTTTTTTAATAAACCAAGGACTCATTCGAAAGGATACATCCACCTCAAATGAATAGGTCCTTCTTGAATGGCTTCTTCTGGTAAGTGCATTACTAAATGAACCATTACATCAACAAAGGCTAGAGGAAAAATTGTTTCTAACTTGCATATAACAACAATATCATGTTGGGCTCTCTCTAAATCACTCATCCGCAATGTCCTAGAACATATCAACTCAAAGAAGTTGCTTAATTCGGTGATTGCATCAACAATTTCTTTCTTCATAAATGGTTGAATTGTAGTTGGCAACAATCGCAGTAGTATGACATGACAATCGTGTGATTTTAACCTAGTAAGTTTATTGTTTTCATTGATCAAATTTTTCTAAAGATTTGAAGCAAACCCATCAAGAAACCATACTGACTTTAAGAAATTGTAAAACTTTTTACAATCCACCGGAGTCAATGTGTACGCTGCGTGTGGTTTCATCCAACGATCACCATCTTTATACAAATGCAACTCCTTACGTACCCTGATAAGTGTATGAAAATGCACTCAAATTGTTCATAATTGCTAAATAAATTAAGTTTTAATTAAATATTTTCATGGAATTAATTTTTTATGAAAGTATTTGATTTTAATTTAATTTAATTTGTTTTGTAAGGAAATAAGACATTTGGGTCAAAACTAAAAGAAAAAGAAAATGAAGCCCATCAGCAATCCGAGCCGTCCGCCGAGCCAAGTTCAGCCGAGCCGCGCCACTCCTCCAAGCCGCGCCACGTGGTGATTTTCGCATGGGACCCAGCTGTTCCCTCCCCCGGCGAGTCTCCTCCACGCGCGTGTCAGGCGGTTCTCCTTTCTTCTCCGCGTGGGTCCCACCTTGCAGCAGCTTTCCAACCAAGTCCCGCAACGTGTCCATGTGGGACCTAGCTGTCGGCCATTCTTCCTCTCAGCCACTCAGCCGCGTGCGTGCCTCCTTACAGATGCTTCCCAACCAACTCCCGCCACATGTCCATGTGGGACCCAGCTGTCGGCCATTCTTCCTCTCAGCCACTCAGCTCGCGCCACGTGTCACGTCGGAAGCTAGTTTTTATCCGCGTACTCCAAACGTCAATCCTGGACGAATCAAAGTGTGCCACGTGGCATTTCTTCACTTGCTCTAGTCGTTCATGCACAATACTTGGGATTATTCATTAGTTTGTATCCATTTGTGACACCTAATTTCTCTCAAGTCTGTTAAATCTTGTCTCAATGCCACTTAGATACATTGAACAAAAAGTTAGTGCTTTGTTGTCAATATAAGCCTCGGCAATCGAACCCTCCGGTCTTGCCCGATTCCTAACATATTTTTTTTAATGAACCAAGGACTCATTCGAAAGGATACATCCACCTCAAATGAATAGGTCCTTCTTGAATGGCTTCTTCTGGTAAGTGCATTACTAAATGAACCATTACATCAACAAAGGCTAGAGGAAAAATTGTTTCTAACTTGCATATAACAACAATATCATGTTGGGCTCTCTCTAAATCACTCCTCCGCAATGTCCTAGAACATATCAACTCAAAGAAGTTGCTTAATTCGGTGATTGCATCGACAATTTCTTTCTTCATAAATGGTTGAATCGTAGTTGGCAACAATCGCAGCAGTATGACATGACAATCATGTGATTTTAACCTAGTAAGTTTATTGTTTTCATTGATCACATTTTTCTGAAGATTTGAAGCAAACCCATCAGGAAACCATACTGACTTTAAGAAATTGCAAAACTTTTTACAATCCACCGGAGTCAATGTGTACGCTGCGTGTGGTTTCATCCAACGATCACCATCTTTATACAAATGCAACTCCTTACGTACCCTGATAAGTGTATGAAAATGCACTCAAATTGTTCATAATTGCTAAATAAATTAAGTTTTAATTAAATATTTTCATGGAATTAATTTTTTATGAAAGTATTTGATTTTAATTTAATTTAATTTGTTTTGTAAGGAAATAAGACATTTGGGTCAAAACTAAAAGAAAAGAAAATGAAGCCCATCAGCAATCCCAGCCGTCCGCCGAGCCAAGTTGAGCCGAGCCGCGCCACTCCTCCAAGCCGCGCCACGTGGTGCTTTCGCGTGCGTTTCGTGCACACCAGGCCCCAGATCGCAAGTTCTCTCCACGCACGCGTAAGCCCAGCTTTCTTTCTTCTTCCACGTGGGACCCAGCTATTCCCTTGCGTACGCGCGCTTGGCGCGCACAGTTCCCTACCCCGGGCGAGTCTCCTCCATGCGCGCGTCAGGCGGTTCTCCTTTCTTCTCCGCGTGGGTGCCGCCTTACAGCAGCTTTCCAACCAACTCCCGCCACATGTCCATGTGGGATCCAGCTGTCGGCCATTCTTCCTCTCAGCCACTCAGCCCGCGCCACGTGTCACGTCGGAAGCTAGTTTTTATCCGCGTACTCCAAACGTCAATCCTGGGCGAATCAAAGTGTGCCACATGGCATTTCTTCACTTGCTCTAGTCGTTCATGCACAATACTTGGGATTATTCATTAGTTTGTATCCATTTGTGACAGTTTTTCTTCCCACCATAATCAACTTTTACTCACCAAATAAAGCCTTGTAAATTTCAATTCAATAGAAAAACGTTTTTTATTTTATTTTCTTTATTATTTTTGTTGCTGATTAGGTTGTTGAATTTTAGCCTAAGTGTAGATACTTTTCCTCTTATTTTTGCCTTGCTTTAGTTCTCATATTTTCTCTTTAGAATTTTGTGAGAATTATGTGCAAGCTAGGTTAGAGTTCTTGGGTGAGGCTAGAGATGATCCTATATGTGTAGTAAGCTTGTTTGGGTTTTGATTCTTTAATGGTTTGTAAGTTTTATACATTTGAGTAAATAATTTTCTTTTATCATATTTCTTCCATAAGATAATCTTTCCTAGTTCTAAACGTAAGGATTTTATTTATTCGAATACATTTTTATTCACATGTTCTTCAATTATTTCTTTTCCCATTGATTGTTTGGGATGTGAAACTTTCAATTGAGTCAATTTATGAATCAAAATCCAAGTAGGTGAACAAAGCATATAGAGGATTCTCAATGTCTTACCACTGTTACTTATTGAATTTTCTATATTTTAAATTGTTCAAAAATCATTAAAACACTCATTTCTTTTCTTTGTTCGATTGCTTACTTTCTTAACGCTTTTTATTTGCTAATCGTTTCTTGTTCAATTTATCGCCTCCTCGTGGGATCGACCGTCCTAATTGTGCTACAATTGACCGCTTGTTTTTGTACACATTTGAGCGTAACCAAATTTTGGCACCGTTGCCGGAGAGGTGCGTCAACAAGATTGTTCAGTAGATAATTAACCAAATAGGTAAGTACTATTAGTCTTTTATTTGTTTTACTCTTTTTGTTTGGCACGTTTCAAAAAAAAAAAAAACCTTTGCTTTGTCGTATTAAGTTTGTAGTCAGTTTTCAGTTTCCTGCAGTTTGCTAATTTTTCTTCATTAGTTTGATAGGTTTTCTTTTTATTTATTATTATTTTTATTTGTTAAAAAAAAGAAAAAAAAATGTTGAATGTTGTCTGACTATCATTTTGTTTTCGGTTTACTTAATTGGTTTGACGGTTACTTTTTTTTTGGTCAGCTTTGCTAGTATTACATATTTATTATTACGTTTTTATTGATTAGAATTGTTGGGTTTTGTTTTGCTGGTTGCAAAAAAAAAAAAGGAAAAAGAAAAAAAAGAACTCTTTGTTTTTTGTATTTTACTTCCGTTTTCATTTGCGATTCTATTTAGTAATTGCACTATTCATTTTTACGTTTTATTTCATTTAGTAGTTGTTCGGCAGGATAAATTTTGTTTATTGAACATTGAATTAGTTTTTCTTTGTCCATAGGCCCGTTTGTCTAATTTTCTGTTTCCATTTTTGTTATTAATTTTTATCAGTTTCTTTATTTATTTACATTTGTAATATTGACTTTATTTCACTTTCAAAAAAAAAAAAAAAAAACTTTGGCGTTATTTTTTTATTTTTGTTATTTTTTATTTTATTTTGTTTATAGTGACTGTTTTCATTCTTATCCTTGATTAGTGCTTGTTGTTTTATTTTTGCTTTTGATTTTCTGTTATAATTAGTCTTAATTTTTAAGTTGTGACTTTTAGGTGACTAATTTAGACATTAAATTAGGACTCTTAATTTGTCATAATTTGTGTAACCTTAGGTTTTAGAATAGTATTAACTTAGGGTATTAATATCTAACATTTAACATTTCATAAAACACGTCATAAAACTTAATAAATTTTCAAGCAATTTTGTGGAAATGTTGAAAAGTACAAACTAAGGGAGTTCTGTCTAGGAGGCTGGTTCCTGTTAGCGTTCTACGCCACCAATCTGTGGTGAGTATAGAGTCTAAGATTCTCATTATCCTCGGAAGACCTTTCCTTGCTACAGTTAATGCTCTCATCAACTGTAGGAATGGTCTGATGAAGATATCCTTTAGGAACATAACTTTGGAGGTGAATGTTTTTGACATTGCAAAGCAACCACGTGATGATGACGAGTGTCACCAAAAATTTCTAATTGACACACTCGTCTCGGAGGAGGTTCAGTTGTGTAGCAATTATGATGATTTTGACAATTTTGTCTACATTTTTGAATCTGAGAGTTCCGGTCCTTGTGAGTTGGCCAACAACGTTGCCATTTTCAAAGACTCACAAGGTAGAGGAACTAAGTTTTGGCAACCCGCTTTGAAGAGCTACCTCGAGAGAAAGAAAAGCCAAAACCATCCACCGAAGAAACCGCAACACTCAAGCTGGCTCAACTGCCTAAGGATCTGAAACATGTCTTCCTGGGAGCTGGTGATATCTTTCATGTTATCATTTCGTCTAAACTGGATGCATTTAAAGAGCAGCGGTTAGTTGACATGCTGCGTGAACACAAATCGGTTGTGAAGAATGAAGTCTTGAAGCTTCTGGACCCAGGAATCATCTATCTAGTTACTGATAGTAAGTGGGTCAGTCCAACTCATGTAGTGCCTAAGAAATCAGGGTTGACAGTGGTGGAGAATGAGAAAGGGGCTCTTGTTCCCACAAGGACTGTGACGGGTTGGCGCATGTGCATTGAATATCAAAAAATGAACGCCGCCACCCGCAAGGATCACTTCCCACTTCCATTCATCGACCAAATCCTATAACGTGTGGCTGGTCATCCTTACTATTACTTTCTTGATGGCTACTCAGGCTACTATCAGATCGAGATCGCATTAGAGGATCAGGATAAGACTACTTTTGCCTGTCCTTTTGGTACTTATGCTTTTCAGCGTATGCCATTTGGGCTGTGTAATGCACCAGCCACCTTCCAGAGGTGCATGATGAGTATTTTTAGCGACATGGTCGAGAGGTATATGGAAGTGTTCATGGATGGCTTGATCATTTTTGGCGACTCTTTCGACTTGTGCTTTCTCAACTTAGAAGCTGTTCTGACTAGATGTGAAGAGAAAGGCCTTGTGCTTCACTGGGAGAAGTGCCACTTCATGGTACCATCAGGCATAGTCTTAGGGCATGTTGTTTCAGAGAGAGGGATTGAGGTTGATTAGTCTAAGATTGAACTTATCTCCAATTTACCCACCCTAAAAACTGTCAAAGAAGTTAGGTCATTTCTAGGGCATGCTAATTTTTATAGGAGGTTCATATAGAATTTTTCAATGATTTCTCATCCATTATGTAACCTCCTAGGCAGAGATGCCATTTTTTGAGTGGATGTCTGAGTGTGAGAATGCCTTCTGAACGCTTGTGGTGAAACTAACTTCCGCCCCCATCATTTAGTCACCGGATTGGAGCTTACCATTTGAGATCATGTGTGACGCAAGTAACCATGCTGTTGGGGCTGTCCTAGGTTAGAGAAGGGAGAGGAAGCCCTTTGTTGTATACTACGCTAGTCGAACTCTTAACAGCACTCAAATGAATTATTCAACTATTGAAAAAGAGTTGCTTGCTGTAGTGTTCGCACTTGACAAGTTCCGTGAGTACTTGATTGGTTCACCCATTACAGTCTTCACAGATTATTCTGCCCTCAAGTATCTCTTTTCGAAAAAGGATGCTAAGGCGCGATTAATTCGGTGGATCCTTCTGTTGTAGGAATTTGACTTGACCATTAAGGACAAGAAAGGTGTTGAGAATGTTATGGTAGATCACTTGTCCCGATTGGACATTAAAGACTCTACTGATGCCCCTGCCATTCGAGATGACTTCCCTGATGAACATCTTTTCACGGTCACTAAGCTACCTTGGTATACTCACATCGTCAATTACTTAGTGACCGGCGAACTTCCTTCTGATTAGAGTGCACAAGATAAGCGCAAGTTTCTGGTCGAGGTGTGTAATTTCTTTTGGGATGATCCGTACCTGTTTAAGTACTGTCCCGACCAAATCATGAGGCGTTGCATTCCCAATGATGAGATTCTTAGTGTTTTGAACTTTTGTCATAACAATGCCTGTGGTGGTCACTTCTCTATGAAGAAGACTGCCACAAAAATCTTGCAGTGTGGCCTTTATTGGCCCACTTTGTTCAAGGACACTAATGATTTTTGTCATTCTTGTGTGAGGTGTCAAAAGTTAGGTGCTCTGTCCCGTCGCCATATGATGCCCTTGAACCCAATCCTTGTGATAGAGATATTTGATTGTTGGGGGATAGATTTTATGAGACCTTTTGCACCTTCCTCTGGGTACCTTTACATTCTCCTTGCTGTGGATTATGTTTCTAAATGGGTAGAAGCCGTGCCGTGTCGAACTAATGATAATGCAACAGTTGTGAAGTTCTTGAAAGAAAATGTGTTATCTAAGTTTGGTACTCCACGTGTTATCATTAGTGATCAAGGCACTCATTTCTGCAACCGATCTTTTGAAGCTCTCATGCGAAAATATGGTGTCATTCATAAGGTTTCAACTTCCTACCATCTACAGACTAATGGTCAAGCTGAGTTAGCGAATAGGGAGATTAAACAGATTCTAGAAAAGACAGTAAATCTTGACCGTAAGGATTAGTCTTCATGTTTTCTTAACGCTCTCTGGGCATACCGTACTGCTTATAAGTCCCCTCTCGAGATGTCTCCCTATAGGCTTGTCTTTGAAAAAGTCTGTCACTTACCTGTAGAGCTTGAGCAAAAGGCTTATTGGGCTATTAAAGCCCTTAACTTTGATCTTAGTGCTACAGGTATTCATCGCAAGCTCCAGCTATCATAAATT
This sequence comes from Morus notabilis, assembly GCF_000414095.1. Classification (NCBI taxonomy): domain Eukaryota; kingdom Viridiplantae; phylum Streptophyta; class Magnoliopsida; order Rosales; family Moraceae; genus Morus; species Morus notabilis. The sequence goes on along the minus strand of NW_010366492.1, from coordinate 1,290 downwards.
GAGGAGCTGAGAAATTATGCTTACGATAATTCAAGGATCTACAAGGCAAAAATGAAAGCAACACATGATAAACAGATCCTGAGAAAGAAATTTGAGCCGAATCAGAAGGTGCATCTCTATGACTCCCATCTGCATCTCCACCTAGGTAAGTTGAGGTCGCAGTGGACTGGTTAATTTGTGATGAAACAAGTTTTTCCCAACGGTGCTGTCGAGGTCGAGGACCCGAGTGATGGGATAGTATTTAGAGTCAATAGGCAGAGACTGAAGCATTACATTAAGCGTGCGAGCCATGCTGAATAGATCATGCTCGAGGCTCCGGTTTACCAACCTTGAGAAGTTTGCTTCCAACACTTTTGTATCATATTTTTATTTATTTGTTTCGCTTGGAGTGTTTTGTGTGCTTTTATTTTCATTTTGTTTTTGTGTGATTTTATATTTGTTTGTGTGTTTTGGCGAATCAATTCAGGAGGCTTGGCATTGTTCCAATGTTCATCATCCAAGTGTTTTCTTTCCCTGTCTTCTTCATATTGCATCTATTTTTAGACATTGAGGACACTGTTTAATTTTGGGTTAGGGGTGGTGAGCATATTCATGCATGAGATTAATTTTTATCTTGTTGTTATTTTGGGTTAAAATTTTTGCGAGATTATCTAGGTATGATTTCAAAATGTTCGGTTTGAGTCAGTTTTTGCTATCTTAATTACCAAGAAATGATTTTCAGAGTTATTTTTGATCACATGCCAAACCTTGTGGTAAGATGGTTGTTAAGACACTTAGTTGAGAGAAATTCCTGAGTTTAAGGTTTTCATTTCTGGTGAGTTGTGAGAGTTGAGAAAACAGCCTTTCCATTGCTTGACTTGCGACATTTGCTTGAGGGATGATTTTTGGTAAGAAATAATCTTTAGAATTGAGCCATGTGTTGTAAATATTTATCATTTTTATTTTGTAATTCTTTCTAAAACAAAGAAAAAAAAAGAAGAAAAAAAAAGCAAGAGCATCATTTTATCATCAATGTTTACGTAGTTTGGTTGCACTCATGTCTTGTGCTGCATAGCAGTCAGTCAAAAGAATGCCTGACTACATCAGCTACATCAAATGTATGTTGTCTTTTGCCTTAAAAAACAAAAAAAAAAAACAAAAAAAAAAGAAAGAAAAGAAAAAAAAGTGTGAGTATATTTGTTTGTATTTCTCGGCTCATTCTTTGTTTATGAGATCTTCCTTTTAACCAGAATGAAATCTCGAAAGCTTGTTTTTGGTTCGAGTGATGGATTGTTTCAGTTATTTGATTTG
>NW_010366491.1:225-512 GCF_000414095.1 Morus notabilis | reverse complement strand
CAACCGTTAGATTAAAGAAGCTCTCTTCGCGATCTACGAATGGCATGGGCAAGACAACAACTTTTGGGGTCATAATGGGGCCCATCAGCCATTAGATTGATGCTCTCTTCGCGATCTACGACTGCCACGGGAACGGTGAAAAGTTTTGGTGTCGTAACGGGGCCCATAATTCGTCAGATCGAGGCGCTCTTCGTGCTCTACAACCGCCACGGGAACGGCGACTACTTTTGCTATCGTAACGGGGCCCATCTGCCGTTAGATCGAACCTGTCTTCGCGATCTACAACT
>NW_010366491.1:0-103 GCF_000414095.1 Morus notabilis | reverse complement strand
GCGGTTTGATCGAAGCTTTCTTCGTGATCTACAACTGCCGCGGGAACGGCGAAACTTTTGGTGACCTAACGGGGCCCATCAGCCGTTAGATCGACTCTCTCAT
>NW_010366490.1:0-494 GCF_000414095.1 Morus notabilis | reverse complement strand
CCCCAAACCCCATACCCCAAACCCCAAACCCTAAACCCTGAACATGAAAACCTAAACACTAAACCCTAAACCCTAAACCCTAGACCCTAAACCCTAGACCCTAAACACTAAACCCTAAACCCCAAACCCCAAACCCCAAAACCTAAACCCTAAACCCCAAACCATAAACCCTAAACCCAAGACCCCAAACCCCAAACCCATAACCCCAAACCCTAAACCCTAAACCCTAAACCCCAAACCCTAAACCCTATACCCCGAACCCTGAACCCTGAACCCCGAACCCCAAACCCCGAACCCTTAACCCTAAACCCAAAACACCCTAAACCCCCAACCTTGAACCCAGACCCCAGAACCCGAAACCCTAAACCTTGAATCCTGAATCCTGAACCGTGAACCCTGAACCTCAAACCCCGAAACCTGAACCACGAACGCTGAACCCTGAACACCAAACCTAAAACCCCAAACCCTAAACCCTAAACCCCAAACCCCAAACC
>NW_010366489.1:464423-484132 GCF_000414095.1 Morus notabilis | reverse complement strand
TGTACAATTTTACAATTTGAAATCATGGGCATAGTTGTATTATGTCACGGATTAATAATCACCTTTAGTGGTATCTACTATCCATATCTACTTATATGTTGGTAATTGTTTATTATATACTTAAGGACTGTTGGGTTTTATTATTTGGCGCGCATTAATTTTGAAAATGACTCACTTATTCTTATTTGGGGACGTGGAAGGGGAGTGTGAGCTCACTCCACACGTCTATGAGTCTTTTTGGTAGGACTCAACACAAAAACCGGCTATTAGAAACCGCCAAACTGGCCAAGTAAAAATTGATAGAATCAGCGCCACGTCAAAATCGACGTTCTTCCGTTGGTGAACCGAACCGTGAAAGTAATAGGCGGCTCAATTTCGGTGGAGGGTATAAGAATTCGATCTGGAATCGAAACTGACCGACTCCCAGATCTTCTTCCTCCTCTCCGATCTATGAAGGTCTGTGACTGTTCGTCTTCTTCGTTTTTCTTTTTTATGGTATTCCTTTCTTCTTGGTTTTATTATATTTAGTTTTGAATTTTGAATTTTTGAATTATATAATATATCTGTTAAGACACAATTAATTGTACCGATTCGAGTTTAGAATTTGAGTTTTGTTATAGTAAAAAACTTTAAAAAATAGTTACATTTAATTTTTTTATTATAATAAAAAACTCTCATATAAAGTTACATCTCAATTCGAATTAAAAATTTAAATTAACGAATTAAATGAACTATAAGTTTCACTTTTACATATATATATATATATTCATATAATGAGTGAAACGATTCGTTTCATTGATGGTTTTTTTATAAATAATATGTATTATGAGAAGAAGACACGAACCCTAGCTAACACAATATGTGCGCCGCCTCCCTCCCCTTTCTTCTTCGAGTCCAATGCTATCGTTCCGCAGATCACTGTCGTCGTCGTCTCTTCCATCGCCAATGGTCAAAGTAAGTTCTCATTTTCCAGACATTTCAAAACCGTGAGCTACCGACTGCCAAAAACCATCTAACGTCAGTCAGTTCACCGACCGACTTTCTTTCTCCTCAACTCAGTCGATTCCATCTTTTAAAAATAGACAGTGGTCGGTTTGGTAACCCAACTGACAAAAACGGTCGGTTAAGACCAATGTACAACCCTGCTTTTTGATTGGAAAATTGTAGCATATTTGTCCGTCAAAAAAAAAGAAAGATTTGTAGCATATTCTCTTAAAAATAATAATAAAAAAAATTGTAGCATATCTGAGTGCCCACTTTTTGGCACGTTGACAGCAGCCCACGTGTGGATTCCGCATCGTCAGCGTCCCTCAAACGCTACCTCAAGTGTTCAATCAGATCCCTTAACTCTCTACCCCACATTCCATCCAACGGTGATAAACAACTCCTTTACTCAATCCAATTTTATTATTATCATTTTTTTTTTTTTTTAAAAATTTAAACTCAAATTACAACTTAACACTCTTTTAAATTCTAATTTTATTTAAATTATAATTCAAATTTAATTTAAAAATTACACTTAAATCACACTCTAAAAAACAACCCAACTTCCCTCGCCACTTCCTCATCCGGCTTCTCCTCCGATTTTAATATCTCTCCTTCTCTTCCCTTAATCCTTCTCCTTCTCTTCCGCTTCTCGTCTATGTAAAAAAGGAGATATCTTTCTCTCTTGTTTCTTCTTCACTCCATTTTTCTTAGGGCTCCAATCTCTTCTGCTGGCAGCCATGTCGGACGAGGAGCACCACTTCGAGTCCAAGGCCGACGCCGGAGCTTCCAAGACCTACCCTCAGCAGGCTGGTACTATCCGCAAGAACGGTTACATTGTCATCAAAGGCAGACCTTGCAAGGTTTGCTTTTTTTTTTCTCCTCGATTCTCGATTCTCGGTTTCTTTTCGGATCTGGAATTTCGCTTATGATGTTTGGATTTTAGATCTTCGTCTTCTTTGTTCTGTCGATTGGGGAAAGAAATTAAACTTTATTTTCTGTTTTTTTTTTTATTTTTTTGCGGTCTTGTGAGTTTCTCTGCAACTTTTTTTTTATTGGTTTAAGCTAGTTTCTGATGATCACGAGCTTGTGTTGATAATTTTTAGTGAGAGAGAGAAATTATGGCGTTTGGCTATGAGGAAAATTTTTAGATCTGAAACCTCCAAGCTTCTTGTTGTGTGCAGTGGAAGAAAGCTATAGATACACTAGCAACGCTAGTGATTAATCTGTAAATTGATTGTTTTTCAGTTTAACTTCTCCTGTTTAGTTTCTTTGTTTGAGTTATTCTCCTTGTTTTTTTTATCTAGTGCTTTCTAGATATACTTGCCTCTCTTTTTCCCGAATTACTAAAAGTAAAAGTTCTTTTTGTTTGTTTGGATTGGTTATTATCATCCTTTTCTTATTTCATCGTGTTTGGTCTGAAGTTATCTTCCCGTTTGGACAGGTTGTTGAGGTCTCCACTTCCAAAACTGGAAAACATGGGCACGCTAAATGTCACTTTGTCGGCATTGATATCTTCACTGCCAAGAAGCTTGAGGATATTGTTCCCTCTTCCCACAACTGCGACGTATGAATGTCTTTCTTGTACTTTCTTTTGTATTAATATCGTTTTCTGGTTTAGTTTTTGTTTTTTCACCTTTTGTAGTACGTTTATATATGCGTCCCTTGTTTTCCAGGTTCCCCACGTCAATCGTACTGACTACCAGCTGATCGACATATCTGAGGATGGATTTGTATGGCTTTTACGTACCCTTACTTTCTTTGTCGTTTTTTTCCTTGACAATATTTTCTTCCTCGTCTAAAAGCGGAGGTTAACTTCATTTTATGCTCTTTTGAATACTTTATAGGTGAGTTTGCTGACCGATAATGGCAATACTAAGGATGACCTGAGGCTTCCAACCGATGAAGCTCTGCTCACGCAGGTTCGTAAATCCCCGAAAATTGTGCTCTTTTCTTTTTTTTTTTTTTGCCCTCCAATTCACTATCTGTCTTCGTTAATTGTTGTATATCCACCAAGGCTGCATAACATTTTGAGTATTCGAGTTGAGTTACGCGTTCGCCTTTTGTTTACAAGAAGGGTTTTGGTGAAAAAGAAAGGGTTCACTCGTTAATCTTAAGGAGCATTTAGGTTGTGTCCGTAATTCTAATGATCTTGTCTTGTGTTTTGGATTGTGCAGATCAAGGATGGATTTGCCGATGGAAAGGATCTTGTGGTGTCCGTCATGTCTGCAATGGGAGAAGAGCAGATCTCTGCCCTCAAGGACATTGGTCCCAAGTAGTTGCTTATTATTCTCCATCTATTGAATTGCTTTAAGACAACATTTCTTGCAGTACAGTTTTTTGTTGGGGTTTTATGGGGGTTGAGAATCTTCGTCACCTTTTTTCGAGAAATTATTCCTGATGGGAAGTGGCCTTGGTCTAAATGTGATCTTGCCGTTACAATACTCAAATAGTTTTGTTTTGTCCCACTACTTCCGAAACCGTGGCCTCTTCGTGGGTGTGATCAAGTTATATGAACCAGCAAGACTGTGTAACTTGCAATTTAATCTCTATTTTTTTTCCTCTAATTTCTTGATATCTCGCATCGTTAGCCAAATTTTTACTGTTGTCATCGTGTAGAGAATGCATTTTTCAGTTGATTTGGTTGCACTTGGGATTTGTTCTTTTCCTCACGAGCCACAAAAGAGGACAATAAATAAATAAATAAATTGGGACCATATCGTATTACAAAAAAGTTGTGCTCTGTTCATCAATAGCCTTTGGACTCTTGCTGCCTGCTTTCGGGAAAAATGTCAAAATTCCAAAAGTTTACCAAATCAGATTAAGGTCCCGATTCTAAAAATGTTTGGTGAACGGTGTGGTGGTGGTGGTTGATATCAGGCGAATGCATACAAACCAATTCTTTTATTGAGACAGCCAAGTCTTGTATCAGCACTTTTCTTTCATAAATTTTCAAAAATCATTGCCGCCAAATGCCAAACATAACTCGAACAAGTTGATGGTCCAAGTGGGCAAACATCCCATGGCCGATAAATTTTTCATTTCACAAATCGGATTACTGTCCCAAGCCAATCATCAGGAATGTTGCTTATCAATTCGCCACTCAGGGCCCTCAAGGAATGGCTTGTTCCTGCCTGTACCCAAGTTTAAATGTTTCAACACCTTGAAGATAAGTTGTGCAAAAGTAGAAAACTTCATTCCTAAAACAAAACGGGCCTGAAAGTTACCTTGACGATGTAGACATCAATTCCAAGTCTTGCTATCAATGCGGCTTCCGAAATCTTGGTCTTCATGCCACCAGTCGTATCATGAGCTGCCACAGTTATATCAACTGCAAAACAACAACTTGGATGCTTCATTTCTGGTAATGAAATGTCTCGAGAAGACTTTATTTCAACTCTTTTCCCATGTCAAATTATGTCATTCTACATTTGCGATATAAAGCCTAAACACCGGCTTTTGCTAACCTTCCAAGTTCTCAAGTGTCGGCTTCACAACTGACCAGCTCCCATCTTCATGCACAGCTGTTCAATTGAAAATTTAAAGGCTCCTTCAAGACAACATTTTCACAAATTAACACAACCGTCAGGGAGAATTATTGGTGGGGTTTCAATTCAATGGAGTCATTACCAATTTCTCGCAAGAGAATTGCGTCACTTTCTGAGGGTGGCCGGTCGTATACTCCCAAAACGTCTGTCTTCAAGCAACAATAATTGAAAAACAAAAGGGCCTTAATGTATGTCAGGTTGGAGTGCAAACTTAAATACACAAAAATGTAACGATGTTTTAATGGTAAAAAAGGACCCAAAGTTAACTGGAAAGAGTTAAATACCAGAAAAACGACATATTCAGGCTTGAATTGCGCCGCAAGGTGACGTATGATAACATCTCCACTCAAAATGGTGCATCCCTGATTAGAAATCTCAATCAGCAAGACAACCATAGATGTTAAAAAAAAAAAGAGGCGACTAGTTTTAATAGAGAGGGCAAACCAGTGAGTAATCAAGTACAGCATCTCCATGCATAACCTGCGAAGTAGATGAGAATCAATGTTTACGCTTCAAGAACTAAATAGACTTGGAAACAATTAAGACAAACATTATGCAATAAAACTACTCGTACTCCATGGGCAAACTGCATACGACATCAATGTTTGCTTTCTTTTGTTATTGTTGTAGAATCATCTGCTAATATGACGTGTCTATGATAGCTGAGAAATAGAACAGGGTGGTTTTCTCTTGACTAATTGCAGAAAGAAAATAATACACTTGTGACCAAAAACCATAGTAAGCTTAAGCAATATCCCTTTCTGCTCCTCTTTTTCACAGGTAGATTCGGTCACAAAACAGGCCCCTGCTTTTAGAATTGAAAACCTGAAGCATGTCTAGGACTTTGGAAGGATGGCGGCCCCACTAGTCCTTGAGCCCTTAAATTGTAAGATTCTTAGATTTTTTAACAGAGAATGGTGATATTCATCTCTTGAATAAAAAATAATAATTTCGAAGGTGGCTTTCATTTAGTTTAGGGGAGTATTCTCCTCATTCCTTTGCGAGCATAAAAATCATGATCTCTTGAAGCAGGGAAGTAGTATAGATGGAAAGAATCAAACTGATATTAAAGAAATTATCGGTTATTTATAGTCTACAAACTTACAGGTACAAAACCAGAGTCAATAGCCTTAGTCACTGCAGACAGATCAGCTGAAGCTATCTGCCCAAACATAAGAAACCCAGGGTCAAGTATATATATATATTTTTAAAGGAAGAAATTAAAAAAAAAAAAAAAAAAAAAGAACTCCAGAATCAGAACAGCTGATGAGATGAAGTTACTGACATTTCTTTCACTGGTTGACCATCCACATGAAAATGGAGACAATCCAATTGAAGGAATACCCTCTGAAAGTAAAATGCAAGAAAAACTTCATAAGGATTCAGAAATTTTTACGCGAAATAATGCAAATCAGAAAGTAGGGCTGGGAGATTTAAGCATATTAAAGGAGGCATGAAAACCGACAATAGTATAGCAGTTTGATACAACTTTAAAAGCATAGTACAAAAAATGGAAACGTGTTTAGAAGTTGGATCAAGAATAGAGTTCAAATCTTGCGCATTTAGCTTTCTTTAGTTCATCTCATTTGATAGATAATACAGCAATGTTAAACAAAATTAAGCAAGCAGCTTTTCTTTTAGTCATATCATATATACAAAAAACATATGAACATCATTCATTGTGTATTCTCATATATAACAGAAACATACATAAAGAGAAAACATACTGACAATATAGAAATAAATGAAAACTGAAACTCTTTATCTATAGCCTATAATCTGGATTAGTACCTCTGGCAAGTGCTCTAACAATTTCAAGATTGAGCTTTGTAACCTGTAACCATGACCGTTAATTTTAATGAGCTAAACCTTTTAGAACTTCTAAAAAGTAACACCAGAAACATAGGGGGAAACCATATCTTACAGAAATGCGTGTAGCAACAAAACCAGCCTTGACAAGAGGTCGGTCCAGTCCTCCTTTATGAACCCCAGATTCACTAGCTTGGAAGTGCCCAAAAGAACCTGAGTTCATCATTGGAGTTGAAGATTACTTGGTAAGTTCTATCAAGAGCAGTGTGCATTGTAGTGCTGTCTCCATAAACAAATCTCGAAGCTCAAATTTCATGAAACGTAAAGACCTTAAATCTAGAGTTGGACTGTTTAATCTTTTAATGAGCAACCCAAAGAACAGAATAATTAGCTAAAAGTAATAAGGCCAGTAATCAACCCCAGAACTAACCTGCACCGTGAACAACAATAAATGGGCTGGAGGCCATACTTGGTTGATCTCTAAAATCGTCAATGCAACATGAAATATTTGATTCACCAGCTTGTTTGCTCCAATCCATCCCAAGAATCTTCGCAGAAGGCGACTGCGAAAGCATCGATTGCCTCAGATGTGATGAGACCCCCTTGAGATTTTCTTCATGTATCGTCTCTAGCTCATTCTTGCAAGTAATTGCTGCTCCACCTAAACCCAATAAAATTAAAAAAAGAAAGAACAATTATATCAAGAAATCACTAGCAAACGCATTTGTGCTTGATTTCTCGCATCAAAATCGCCACTTTACTGTGACACAAATTAGTTACTTATCAAAAAGGCAATACCTGAATTAGGGATTGACAATTAACAAGCTACCCATTAATCTAGAATGTCAAATGGACTAAGAAAACCTTAATTGTACGAATCAGATTCATGAGATTTATCGAAAATCAACAAGTTTGAATGTTCGATGCAAGACTACTAATTGCAAAAACTGAAAAAAACCGAATAACATTTTTTTTTTTCTGCTGACGAATTCTAAAAGATATGCAGAAAAGAAAACATGGATTATAAGGTAACAAACCGAGCTTGATGATGCATCGGACTGGTTTGGCCAGATTGAAAGACGCGTTTTTATGAGTCGTTTGGTTTCTGTTCTCCATTTTCACGCTTTTGGGTTCTGAATCTGAAAGTTCTTTTCTGAGTTCTATGCGTCACAAATCTGTGTGAAGTTCACATGGTTTTCACTTGGTTTCAGTGAACTCTAGTGCTCACTTGAGTCGGGACTCGGAACTCGTTGGTTGAACTCGCCGGGTCAACTCAGATACTCGGATTTCTCATTCATCGTAAAGAGCAGAAAAAGGAAACAAAGAAAGCGAAAAGGAAAATACAGAATATATTTTGCAGCTGAGAAATCAAGCACAAATGTATTTGCGATTTTGTTCACTATTTTATTTTTTGTTTACATAACATATTAAATATTAAATACAGAGATAAAAAGAGTGACACGAAATAACGCTAACATTTCTTGATTGGAGCTTTAGCAGTTAAGTTTCACAGTCGATTTATTTCAAAGAAAATGAATTCATTAGGAAAAAGAAAAAATGTACAATCTTGAAGTCTAGTTATTACTTCTTACGCTTCTCAACATTTTAATGGTAGGTGGTTTTAGAAAAGGTGTGGGACTAGGAACCAAATATGAACGACACAATTTTAAACGATTATGGAACGACAATAGTCAGAAAACGACATTCATGGATAAACGACAACAATGAGTTAAAAGGTGTACCTTTTGTTAATTCGTTAGGGGTATTATTTATCATTGTTTTTCTCAATAATTAGATTTTCTTCTTATAAATTAGGTTTCAATCTTTTAAATTTAGTGCCTAAGTTCTTCTATCTATATGAGGAATTCAGGCTTTCTATATAATTTTAATGTCTTAATTAATATTTAATGAATCATGTTATTTAAAAAATTTTAAACGATTTTTAACTGACTCTTTCGTCCTTATCTATGGTTTTATTTAATTAGTTAAATACTATTTAATATACTAAAAATTAAACAGAAGATCTACGTCTCGGAATGAAAGGAGCAAATTTTTTAATATTTTAAGAATTTTTTGGGTAAGCCTAAAAGTGACCTAATAAGTTTAAAAAATCTATAAAAATTATCATTTCAAAGTTAGTGTCATGCCATCTTTCTATCGACTTAAGTGATGACTTTGCTAACATTTTTAGAGTTCCAGATGAGCCAGTAACAGTTTCTATATTCTGATAAAAAGTGAAAAAGTGCCTAAATTTAAGGGGATTTGTAAAATTTATACTAAAACATGTAATTTAAAAATTACAATATTGTCTCTCCAAAAATGATAATCTTTCTATATTACTAATAATGGGTTCTCTAAGAAACGTTTCGGACACTAATAAAGTGTGCGAAACGTTTTCACATTTTTTTAGAAAACTTGTTGAGGTTTCTTCTCTATCTTTTACTTTAGATTTTTTTTTTCTTTTTTCGTCTTTCATTTATTTTATATCATTTTTTTCAATTTTTATCTTTTTTGCAACAATTTGTGTTAATGTTGTTTTAAATGAATTACGTGTGCTTTATAACTAGTATGTATGAGTATTGTTTTAGTGGTTACTCTAATATTTCCTATCAATGGATATCCTTGTTTCAACCGTAAGATTTTAATCCGACAGTTGTAATAAATTAGATAATTGAACAAAAATTGTTAATGCAATTAATAAAATTAAATTATTATCACGACACGTTATTAAAACTATAAATTAACATATTGTGGCTAAAATAATAATTTTATTGATAAGTAAATATGAAAGTAGCCATTTAAACTACACCCTTTGTACTCCCTAGAATAGGGATCTTTGTCCTTGTTGTGTAATTTAATGATCATAATAGTCAAACAAACAATTTAGGATTCGTTTAGTTCGTTAATTTGAGTTTTTAATTCGAGTAAAGATACGATTTTATGTGAGAATTTTTTACTGTAGTAAAAAAGTTAAATGTGATTATTTTTTAGAGCTGTTTACTGTAATAAAACTCAAATTCTAAATTTGAATCGGTGAAATGAATGAGAACTTAATAATGCTTCGAAAGTTCAAAATCAAGCCTGTATAACATGGATTGTTTGTAAGAGAGAATCCAAAATGTTTCGCACATGTTGCTGTCTTTTTTTTTTTAATACTTTTTGGGGGTTTTTTCCCTGTCTTTTGCGGTTTTTATTTTTTCAACTTTTTGGTTCCCTGTTTTTTACTTTTTTCCCATATTTGTCTTCATTCTTTTATGTCTTTTTTTTTTTCAAACAATTTATATAACCAGCGTTTTAAATGAATAATTCGTTGTTAATGTATTCTCTCCTTTGAACACTAATAAAATGCGCGGAACGTTTAGCATGTTTTTTTATTAACTTTTTGGGGTGTTTTCTTTATTTTTTACTTCAGACCTTTTTTTTGCTTTTATCTTCATTTATTTTATGTCTTTTTTATACACTTTGATTAGGACTGACAATTTGGGTAGTGACACGACTCGAAATCTGTATAAAATTAACGGGTTTAGATTTATCATAAATAGGTACGGGTCAAAATCATGTTAAACCCGTGAAACACGATTAAATAACATGTCATTTTCAGGTTGACCCGCCAATCCGCAATTGACCCGTCATAACCCGTTTATTAAATGTGTCATATTTGGGTAACACGAATACACAACCCGTTTATTACCCATTTTATAAACATGTTAAAAAATATGTTCAGAAATAGGTAACACGACTCATTTATCACATATTTTATAAACAAGTTTAAAAATATGTTCAGAAATATGTTAACACGACTCATTTATCACCTATTTTATAAACAAGTTCAAAAATAGGTTCAGAAATAGGTTAACACGACCCATTTATCACCAATTTTATAAACGAGTTGATAGGTAATCAACGGGTTGACACGACACGTTTATGACCTGTTTAATAAACGGGTTATTCGTGTTGTGTCGTGTCAACCCGCTAATATACAGGTTGTGTTTGGGTTTTGTATTTCGACATGATTAATAAACGGGTCGTGTTCGTGTCAGACCTATTCGTATCAACTGAGGGGGTCAACACGATACGAACACGATCCGTCAACACGAATTGCCACCCCTAACTTTAATGGACAAATAGATGAAGACAAAAACAAAAAGGAATCTAAAATACTCTTCTTGTTATTAATTGATTAAACAATAGAGCCTTTAATTAGGTTGTACATTAACGGAAAAGACCAATAAAATAACAATATACTCTAAACCACTTAGTCTAAATATGAACCACTTACTTCTAAAAAACTTATCACGTCTAAACAAATAAAACAAACTTAATAAAAATACCTAAAAATTAGGATGACACAACATCAATTAAATGACCACGTAACACTAATTCAACATTTTTTCCTCTTTCTCCTTTTTTTTCAAAAAATTTGTCTAACCGTTTTTGACTAGTATTGAGAGAAACAACGATGTACAAATACACGACGAAACGACATGAACCGGAAAAAGAAAAGGTCTAAAAAGTAAAAAAGGAACAAAAAGACGAACACAGAATAACAACATTACAATACGACAGTGATAATTGATAAGAAAACGAAAAACGAAAAAAAAAAAGTTAATTGGAAAAGGGCGCTTTCCTTGCCTCAAAAACTGTGACAGATCTAACTCCTTGAAGCAGGATATTTATTTGCTTCTCTTGTGCAGTCGTTAGATCGCAGTTCTTTGGTGATTCAAGTACTTAGTACTCCTTGTTAGTTTCAGTGAGCTTAATTTCATCTGCAATTAAGAGGTGGTTAAGAAATTAGAAATATTACTGCAGTTGCAAGAAACAAATTTTCGTTTCCCAATTCATATGTTACGTTTCACGAGCTAAAATTTATTATTATTATTATTATTATTATTTGCATATACACCCCTGACAAATAAAGGATTTATCAGTTAAATCCGTCATTTACAAGTAAGTCTTGCAATCCTTTATTTACAAGCCAATAGTTTAATTTATTTAGTAAATAACAAAGTTATCAGGTAAATCCTTTATTTACTAACTAAAAGTGCGGTAAATAATGAATTTATTTGGTAGATCATTTATTTACAAAGTCAAAAAATAATGTGTGATTTTGGTACATAAAAGATCTACCATTTGCGTTTTAATAAATTCTTTATTTACTAGCCAATTGTTATAGTTTATGGGGTAAATGACGGATTTACTCGGTAAACGCATTCTTTTAACAGACAAACTCAATTTTTGTATTTTTAAAAATAATCGATTTACAATGTAAACCGACAATTTACCATTTAAATTGCCAATTTACCAGAAAGTATATTGTGGTTTAGATTTATGAGGTAGATTTTACATTTACCAACAGAGAAATATTGAAAGCTTCAGAAACAAAAACAACACGATCATTGAATAGAATCCTCCATCATTTACCAAAACAACATGGTCACCAAAATTCCGACTACACACTTTACACTTAGAATCAGATCAAGGACAACCAAACAAAAAGAAAATCAAATCAACAAAATACATTAAAAATTCGACGCAAACAATAAAATCGTGACAATTTCGTCAATCCCGCTTCTGACGAGAGCAACGATTTGTTCATGAGCTTTTGCAAGGTTGAGGAGACGACGGAATCGCGACGACCGTCACAGGAGAAGACGACAGATCTGTGATGAAATTGTGATGGTTGTCACCGGAGAAGACAGATCTGCTACGAAATTATGATGGTCGTCGCCAGAGAAGACAAATCTATGACGAGAGAGAGAGAGAGAGAGAGTGAGTGAGAGTTGGAGGAGAGAAGATGAAAATGGGTTTCTAAAGGAGTGTTTTGATGAGAGCATTTTTAGTATTATTGTCGTGTGGTAAATGTAATTTACCATAATTATAATATTTATTAATCTTCTTAAAACTTGTATTATTTCCTTATTCTTCTCGATATTTTAAAAATGTTATTTTTCTCTCACTCCACCCACATAAAGTCGGTCCGTAAAGGGTTTTTTATTATTGTTATTATTATTATTATTACACATGCAAGAGTTTGGCCTTTTCTTAAAAAGTTTTTTTTTTCTTGTTTTTTTTTTGGTGAGGTTGGCAGCTGGTTAGTACAACTTGTCCACGAACAGCGACAAATAACCACAAAAACAGGCGACTAATTGCTAACCATTCAAATCGCTACTTACATTTTTTGTCGTTTAAGGATCATTTGCCCAAATTTTGTATCTACCTCTTTTTTGGGCTGTTCATTGAACACGTTGATTCTTTTCTTCATAAACAACACAAGGAAAACAGTATAAAACAATGTGCAAAGCGTTTGCTAAAAAGCACGAGTTAAAATTTTGTGTTAAAATATAAAAATTATTGTTAATTCACCTCCTAACAGCTTAAGTTTTTAGAATAGATTGATAAATTAACATGGTATTAAAACGGGAGATCCTGAGTTCAAACTTCCCTAATTGCACTCGTTATTTCCATTTAAAATTATCATGTGTTAAGTCTTTAATATATCTCGAACTTAAATATTAACGTGTTGGGCTTTTTAATTAATTTATCTACACAATTATCTATTGTTCAACCCACACGTGAGGGAGAATAATAAAATATAAAATTTATTATTAATCAACTTTTTAATAACTTAAGCTTTTAGAATGAATTGGTAAAGTAACATAACGGTGCAACACTTTCTTAATTCTTAATCAGTAGTCCGCTGCAAATAATTGAGGAAAGGAATTATTTTGTCGTTTACTAATTTAATCTAAAAAAGTAGTAATTTTTGTTTAGTCCACAGCAAGTTTATTGTGTTTTGTTTCCTATGGAATCTCTTCCACGTCTAAATTATTTAAGCAAACCACTGGTTTTGCTCTAGATTCTCTAACCGAGCAATAAAACAAAAGTTTTGTTCACTTCGTGAATTTGAGTTTTTAATTTGAGTTGAGATGTGACATTTTTTTAGAGTTTTTTACTGTAATAAAAAATGTTAGATGTGACATTTTCTTAAAATTTTTTACTGTAGAAATTTAAAATTGAAAAATCGAATCGGTGAAATAAACGAGACTAAAAAAAGTGTTTAGCTTAACCATACATAATTTCTCACGTGCTTGGAACCTTGAAAAGCATCTGTCGTCTTCTTCAAGCTTTTACGTTTTCACCAACTCCAAAACAACCTCAAACAACAAATTGCAAATAGAAAAAATGATCTATCACAATGTAATCAAAACTGTCACATGACGATATTACACTTATTGCTATATAATTGTTCTAATGCGGTATTACAGGTTATACTCAGCCAATTACGATGAATAGCAATGTTACTCTAAGTATATCATAAGAAGTCAAAAATGCAAAAATCTTTTGTTAACGGTAACTGTATATACCACATGCGCAAAAAGAACGATGTCGTTTCTCAATTATCAAAAACTCAGTATCGTTTAGTAGGCGTTCGAGGCTGAGCACGTGGCAACTTGACAAGAGTTCCGTAGGCTACCCTTCCCAAAAAGCATCACGGAAATCATACTTGTTTTCTCAGTCCCATCCAACCCACGAGGCACTTAGCCAATTACCTTTCGACCGATCAGTCCAAAATCCAAATATATGTATTTTTTTTGGGAGAAAATTACTCAACTCATTCTTATGAGCTTAGATTTTTTATTAATATTATTTTAATTAATATAATTATTTAATTAAAAAATTTTAATTAAAAATAAAAGTATTTAATTAAAAAATTTTAATTAAAAATAAAAGTATTTATACATTTAAAGAAATATTTATCTCATTTTTAAAAAAAATTAATAACTCTATTTATTCATATCATAATTTAAATTTTTACTATAATAATTTTTCTCATAAAAACTTAAAATTTAACTTTTTATATTACAATATTTTATCTATATAAATTCATTTCGTAATTTAAGTTCTCAATTCTAACCGAAACAATCAGGTATAATAAATAATTTAATCTTAATTAAATAATAATAAAGACAAAATAATGATTGCGTCTCTTTTTTGGTTGGAGTTACAGAGTACCAACGGCGTGGACTTTTTTCCTTGCTGAATTCAGAAAGATCCGCAAAGCCAAAAAAAAAAACCAGAACACACACACAGAGGGCGGGAGAGAACAAGGAGGAATCTTCATTTGGTGTGATTTAATCCAATGGCTGTGAACGAAGAACGGCCATCGGAATCAACATCATCGCAGCCGTCCATCTCATCAGCTCCTCCTCCTCGCCCTACGATCACCCCACCACAGCGTACCTCCTTCGAAGCGCTCTTCAACGGCGGTGGTGCTGGGTCGGGCTTCGTGGGCTTCAGCCCAGGGCCCATGACTCTCGTCTCCAGCTTCTTCTCCGACGGCGACGACTGCAAGTCCTTCTCTCAGCTCCTCGCCGGCGCCATGGCGTCTCCGGCGGCTGCACCGGCGGGCCCGAGCTTGCTTCTTACAGAGGAACGAACTGCCGGAGGCAGCTCCGTCTCTGTCGACGGCGGTGCCGACGACGGTGCCGACGACGATTTCCGGTTCAAGCAGAACAGGCCGTCGGAACTGGTGGCTTCGCAATCGCCGGTGTTCACTGGCGGTTTGCCTGACTCGCTGGGGTTATTTTCCCCTGGTCAGGTAATTTGGTTTGGGTGTTAGTTTGTACAGTTTATTTTATTACTTTTTTGAGAGTTTGTACAGTTTATTTTATTACTTTTTTGAGTTCCTAATATCTTGGAATCAGTTCTTGTTTAGGGTGTTAACAGTTTGTGATGTTAAAATTAGTCCTTGGTAATTTGTTAAGTGTAAATATTGTTTCTTTTGGTTGTTGGGGAAACAGGAAAGAAAAGGGGTTTTTTTTTTTTTTTTTTGGCTTGAAAAAGGACGAAATATTCATGAACAATGGGATTTTAGGGGGTAAAGCGTTGGCAAGAGTGACGAAAAAGCCCAAGTAGGTTTGAATTTTGTTAGTGAGGATTATACCAACACAAAGAGGATATTCATTTGAGTGGATGTGGAATATGGAAATCTTTATGGGATTTGTGAGTTGCAGACATAATCCAGCGGTAATTGCATACCTTCTACCTAATTTCACGTCAAGGTATAGAGTTTGAATTCCCCGATTTCAATTTTTCATTTTTAAACTTTACTGGATTTTAAGAATAATCCAAGGTTATTTTTTGATATAAAGAGGATAAAGGGGTAAAAGTACCTGGATTTACATAATTACAAGTAAAAGGGAGGAAAATGATTAGTTTAACTTGAAACATATAAAAGTATACCAAACAAATGAAATCTGAGGGCAAAATATTTGGCTGCAAAATTAACATTATGTTGAGATTTGTTTCATGGTTTGAAGTCCTAATGATTGTGGTCTATGAATGCGATATATAGGGACCCTTTGGAATGACCCATCAGCAGGCGCTAGTGCAGGTCTCGGCTCAGGCTGCGCAAGCCAATTCCAATATGCCTATGGAAACCGAATACTTAGCCTCTTTATCAGCACCACCTGCTGCTACTTTGACACAACCCCAAGCATTTTCTTCAAATACAACTACACAACAGGAAGTGCCATCCTTAATGCCCGACTCTAGCATTGCAACGAAGGAATCGTCAGATTTCTCTCATCAAGACCTGAAATCCCAGTCATCTTCATTCGATAAGCCCAATGATGATGGCTATAACTGGCGTAAATATGGGCAGAAGCAAGTGAAGGGCAGCGAATTCCCTCGAAGTTACTACAAGTGCACACATCCAAACTGTCCTGTTAAGAAAAAAGTTGAGCGCTCTCTTGAGGGACAAGTAACCGAAATTATTTACAAGGGCCAGCACAACCACCAACGCCCTAAACCAAACAAGCGAGGAAAGGATGTTGGAAATTCAAACGGGAATTCAACTACTCAAGGGAATCGTGATTTAGTTTCCCAAGTTCAAAGCGGATATTTTGACAAGTCAACAGAAGGGATGAGTACTTATTCAATATCCAGGATGGATCAGGAATCTAGCCAAGCAACAAATGAACATTTATCTGGGACAAGTGACAGTGGAGAAGCAGGAGAAGCTGTAGTCGGAGTAGAAGAAAAGGATGAAGATGAACCCGAACCCAAGAGACGGTAAACCTCTTCACATATAAAGATCTTTTTCATCCTAGTGGAGTGAAAGTGACAACTTCTTATTTGTTTGTCTTCCGTTTGGTAACATTCCCTTTCTTAATTTTAAGCAGAAGCACAGAAGTGAGGCATTTAGAGGCAGCTTCTTCACATAAGACTGTCACAGAGCCAAGGATCATTGTGCAGACAACTAGTGAAGTTGATCTGTTGGATGATGGCTACAGGTGGCGAAAGTATGGGCAGAAAGTTGTCAAAGGCAATCCTTATCCGAGGTGACACGCTATTTATATTTTTTCTCGTGAAATGATTGTGCTAAAATAAGATTTTACCTTTTCAGAAAGTGTCCCAAGTGCATCAATGAATATTTTTCTGAATATATAGCCTTAGGAAGTTCTAATATTCTACATTAAAGCAAGTTAAGTTTGATAATGATGAAGCATCTTCCCTGCTTCATTCAACTTCTATGAAGTTAACAACAGTTTAAAACCTTTTCTAAGAAGCATCAGCGGATATCCTAATTCCCTGGTAAGCAAGTTCACTAAAAAGGTTGTCTTCTGCCGAACTAGTTAGGCAAATGCGAGAAGCGCTAAACTTATTCACTCTATATCAAATTGCATGCCATTATTGTTGATCTTGTATTTCTTAATATTTGCCTTCAGCAACGCGGTTGTTTTTATTGATCATGACACTATGTTGTCTTATTCCAATCTACAGGAGCTACTATAAGTGCACAACTACAGGTTGCAATGTCCGCAAGCATGTCGAGAGGGCCTCATCTGACTCTAAAGCCGTCATAACAACATATGAGGGCAAGCATAATCATGATGTTCCGGCTTCTAAAACTAGCAGCCACAACACAGCCAACAATAGTTCATCAAATCAAAGACTGCAGGGTACAAGAACAGAGAACCATCATGGATCAAGAAACCCGATGGGCCAAACAAACAATGGCCGAAAGCCTATAGGACATTTACGTTTGAAAGAAGAGCAGATAACATAGCTTCTCTGGCTTATGAAGATAAGAAGATTCCAATGGAGTAGGGGGCTGAAAATCTTCAGAGTATCAGGTGGAAGCTGTAAATTATGGTTACTTGAATATGTTTTATGCACTTTGAGGGCCATAGTTTTGATCAAGGCTCTTATATCCAACTGCTAATACACGGGGGAAAGGCTAGATAAGGGCTAGTTAAGCCAGTCTAAACAAATTTACTTTAGGTTGTGTTTGATAGTAGTTTTGTTACATCTCATGTAAACTAAGTTAACGAGCGTTTTGTACAAAGTATCTGACTTCTTTGCATTCTTTTGTATATGAAAATACGAAGTAATGCTGTTATTCATATATGTAATTATTTGATGTTTCGTTAGTTGTTGATGTTGTTGTCCATCTTTTTTTTAAGTGTATGAATGTTAAGGGAGCTTTTAATGCTTTTGGCGATAATATAAACTTGCTTCTGTTGTTTGTTGTTAAAGTTTTTAATGTCGTATCATGTTCTTTTAAGTGGATATTCATCCTTTACTAAGGAAACAAGTGCATGATTGTTCAATATTTGCACATTTTATGAAGTATATACAATTTAGGTTGTACTATTGTTGCCCAAGACCATTCCGTCTAAAAAGCTGATTAAAGAAAGAAACGTTGTATTAATTTTGTTGTCTTTTTTTTTTTTTTTTCTTTTTTGGTTTTGAATAGTGAAATTCAATACGAAAGAGTCCGTATTCATACTCAAATTAGAACTATTTTTTGAAAATCTACCAAACGGATAAGAAATGTTTCTGTAATTTTCTAAAAATCTTAAGATTTTAAATTAAATGCGTGGTTTTTTGTAATCATTTTTCAGATTACCTAAAACCCTCAATTGAGTCCTATCAATTTATTCTCTTTTATTTTGTAACCAAGTTGCCTAATCCTAGTCAAACGAATCCGTGGGAGTGGATAAAAGCCCTACTCTTGAGCCAATTTTATTTTGAATGTTGAAGAGGTTGTTAAGGCTTAGACACTATAAGACTATACTAAGTAGAATGGTAAAATAAAATAAAAAAGATAATTAAGTAAATGCACAAAATTTATAGTGCTTCACTCTCTATGTGAGAGTTACGTCTACTTTCAGCGGCGGTAGGACTTTTACTGTGACGATAAAAAAGAGTGTTAAAGTTTGTATACTGTCATGCTTGTTTTCATTAGCCCTTAACGTAATTCCTGTAATCTACTGTTCGTGTATAGATCATACAAGAAAGCGTTTCTCAAGAAGCGTAGCCTTATTCTGAACTTGATGAGTTTGTAATAGTAACTGCATTTGAACTCTCTCTAATACATTTCAAAAACGTAAACAGGAGAAAATATGAAAAATTTTCCTCAAGTCCGTCAATTCCTCATAATATCGTATAATGGGGTATCTATAAAGCTGTTGATTTACAAAGAGATAATGGTATTTTCTTTAACTATTTTGTGTGGAAAGTATTGCTGAAATTTGGAGGTGGTTTAGTCGGAAAAAAAAAAAAAGTGGAATGAGATGAGAAGGCTCATGAGGACTAAGGGGTGAGGGACCAGGGACGGGAAGATTAGTGGAAGGATTTTGGGACTTTTATATTGTTGGAGAGAAAAGAGAAGTGAATGAAACTAAAGCGAAGAATTTGAGGATTTGTTCTTTTGAGTGAAAAATTTAAAAAAAAGGTAATTTAAGTTACAATTTTATTTGAGTTCATATTCTTTTAAGTTTAAACTCGAGTTTAAATTCGAGTTCAAACTCGAGTTTAGGACTAAAACTCGAGTTCAAGTTTCCCCTTCAACTCGAATTCAGAAACTCGAACTCAAATTAATGAACAATATTTTTTCTATTCTTAAAAATGTTATAACTTTTACGTTTTAATTCTGATTGAGATGATTTTTTTTTCTATGCGTTGACAACGAAATGACGAATAAAACCCGACCCATATACCCTATTAAAATTTTTCATCAGCATTGAGTTTTTATTAAAATAATATCTAAATACAAATTTAAGTTTTGACTCACGCAAACACAAACTCAAAAAGATTCTTATCTCAAACCATAACTCAAATGTATACAACCAAACACAAACTCAAGTTACAAGTTATAACTTAAATTTAACTCAAGAATTATACTCAAGTTAAACTTTAAAAGAATAAGCCCTGAAATTCTTCAAAGAATCTCAATTTTAATTTCTCCCAATAGAAAGATATTAAGAGAGAGAATGCGTATATTATATATATATATATATATATATATATATACACACACACACATCACACGCAACAAGAGAAAGGCTATTTCTTTTCTCT
>NW_010366489.1:419851-464255 GCF_000414095.1 Morus notabilis | reverse complement strand
TTTTTTGATGAATATTCTATTTTTTATGATTTTCATTATTTTTCATCTTTAAGAAATAGAATAAAATAAAAATTACGTCAAAAAAATGAAATTTTGTAGACACAGTCCTTACATTTTTTTAGGCATGCTAGAAAAAATGGCCTAAAAAAATAAGAAAAAAAAAGTAAAACACTGTTAAAAAGCCCCCGGCCCGCGTAGCGGGACGCCCTAGGGCCGAGATGGATAAAAAATTTATATTTATATTTATGTTTTACGTCCTAAATTAATATATGATTTTTTTTAGAATTAATGCAATAAGCGGCACCATTTTTTGATGAATATTTTATTTTTTATGATTTTCTTTATTTTTTATCTTTGAAAAATAAAATAAAATAAAAATGATGTCAAAAAATTATGAAATTTTGTAGGCACGATCCTCACATTTTGTTGGGCATGCCTGCAAAAAATAGTTTCAAAAAATGACAAAAAACCATAAAACACTATCAAAAGGCCCCAAGTTCGCGTAGTGGAGAGCCTAGGGGCTGGGATGGGAAAAAGTTTACATTTTTATTTATGTTTTGTATTCTAAATTTAATATATGATTTTTAAGAATGAATGCAACAAGCGGCACCATTTTTTGATGAATATTCTATTTTTTATGATTTTCTTTATTTTTCGTGTTTGAAAAATAAAATAAAATAAAAACAATGTCAAAAAATTATGAAATTGTGCAGACACCATCTTTACATTTTTCTGAGCATGCCTGGAAACAATGGCCTCAAAAGCTGACAAAAAATAAATAAAACATTGTTAAAAAACCCCGGCCCGCGTAGTGGGGCACTTAAGGTCCGGGATGGGTCAACAATTTATATTTTTATTTATGTTTTGCATTCTAAAATTAATATACGATTTTTAGGAATTAATGCAATAAGCGGCACCATTTTTTGATAAATATTCTATTTTTATGATTTTCTTTATTTTTCGTTAATCAAAAATAAAATAAAATAAAAACCACGTCAAAAAATTATGAAATTTTGCATAGAAGATTCTTACATTTTTCTAGGCGTGCCTACAAAACAGGGCCTCAAAAATGACAAAAAAATAAAACGCTGTCAAAAAGCTCCCGGCCAGCGTAGTGGGACACCTAGGGGCCGAGATGGGTCAAAAATTTATATTTTTATTTATGTTTAGTATTCTAAAATTAATATACAATTTTTTAGAATTAATGCAACAAGAGTCAATATTTTTTGATGAATATTCTATTTTTATGATTTTCTTTATTTTTCGTACTTGAAAAATAAAATAAAATAAAAATGATGTCAAAAAATTATGAAATTTTACAGACATCATCTTTACCTCTTCTAGGGATGCCTGGAAATAATGGCCTCAAAAAATGATAAAAAAAAGTAAAACGCGTCAAAAAGCCCCCGGCCAGCGTAGTGGGGCGCCTAGGGGCTGAGATGGGTCAAAATTTTATATGTTTATTTATGTTTCACATTCTAAAAATAATATACGATTTTTAGGAGTTAATGCAACAAGCGGCACCATTTTTTTATGAACATTCTATTTTTTATATTTTTACTTATTTTTCGTGTTTGAAAAATAAAAAAAAATAAAAATGATGTCAAAAAATTATGAAATTTTGCAGACACCATCTTTGCATGTTTCTGAGCATGCTTGGAAATAATGGCCTTAAAAAATGGCAAAAAAAAAGTAAAATGCAGTCAAAAAGCCTTCGGCCCGCGTAGTTGGGCGCCCAGGGGCCGGGATGGGTCAAAATTTTATATTTTTATTTATGTTTTGTATTCTAAAATTAATATACCATTTTTAGGAAATAATGTAATAAGCGGTACCATTTTTTGATGAATATTCTATTTTTTATGATTTTCTTTATTTTTTGTGTTTGAAAAATAAAATAAAATAAAAACGATGTCAAAAAATTATGAGATTTTGCATAGAAGATCCTTACATTTTTCTGCACATGCCTGCAAAACAAGGCATCAAAAAAAGACAAAAAAAGTAAAACGCTATCAAAAAGCCCATGGGCTGCGTAGTGAGGCGCCCAGGGGCCGGGATGGGTCAAAAATTTATATTTTTATTTATTTTTTGCATTCTAAAATTAATATACAATTTTTAGGAATTAATCCAATAAGCGGCTCCATTTTTTATGAATATTCTATTTTTTATGATTTTCTTTATTTTTTATCTTTAAAAAATAAAATAAAATAAAAAAGGAGGTCAAAAAATTATGAAATTTTGTAGACACGATCATCACATTTTGCTGGGCATGCCAGGAAAGAATGACCTCAAAAAATTATTAAAAAAAGTAAAACACTGTCAAAAAGCCTCAAGCCCTCGTAGAGGGGCGCCTTGGGGCCGGGATGGGTAAAAAATTTACATTTTTATTTATGTTTTGCATTCTAAAATTAATATATGATTTTTAGGAATTAATGCAACAAGTGGCACAATTTTTTGTTGAATATTCTATTTTTTCTAATTTCCTTTATTTTTCGTGTTTGAAAAATAAAATAAAATAAAAACGACGTTAAAAAATTATCAAATTTTGCATACAACTTTTTTACATTTTTTCTGGGCATGCCTGTAAAAAAAGGCCTCAAAAAATGATAAAAAATAAGTAAAACGCTGTCAAAAAGCCCCCGGCCCGAGTAGTGGGGCGACCAGGGGTCGGGATGGGTCAAAAATTTACATTTTTATTTATGTTTTACATTCAAAAATTAATATACGAATTTTAGGAATTAAAATCAGTAATTGTTATGTTGAGTGTGTGCAAGTGTATGTTGGAATTGTCTGTCACATAAGTTTATGTCACTGGAAAAATTAAGAGAGAGAGTCTGGAGAAGGAGATGACGAAGATAAGAGTTAACAGTATCATGAATGCCAATTAATGTCGTAAGAGAGGTGCATTGATAAAAACTTGAAAGTATCTTTATTCGCCATAGTTTTTAAAATTGGTAATAAATATGAAATACAGAGAAAGAAGATCACTATACATATTTTAACCACCATATATATATATATATATATATATATTTTTTTTTTTTTCCTTTTTGGGTGGTTTTTGGCTTCAGTAGTAGTAGAGATATCAATTCTTCACTTCTTTGTTTGTGTTCTCTTTCTAAAAGGAAAAGGCAAAAACGTAATACTACTTCAAATGTGTGTCAGTGAGAGTGACGAGAGTTGTGAGAGTGCCGGACAACTAAGAAATACAAACAGATACTACCAAAGATTTTCTGACCAACACAAAGATACTATAATTTACATGCATAATTTGTTATATTCTGTATATTCCTTTGACATGTATATTCTATATGGGTGGAGTAAGCTCTGTTATCTTTTTATCTCTGTGCCATTGCTTATCTAACTAATAAAAGTATGCTACGTGAATCAAGAACACGAGATTTTATAGTAAGACTCTGGACCAGTTTAGTTCACTGATTCGAGTTTTTAATTTGAGTTGAGATGTGACTTTATGTGAGAGCTTTTTATTGTAGTAAAAATATTAGTTGTGACTATTTATGAGAATTTTTTAATGTAACAAAACTCAAATTTTAAACTCGAATCAATAAAATCAACAGGGCTTTTGTTTTAAGTCTATTAAATTCTATCAATTTTACCTACTTCCTCATATTTTGATTTGATTTTGACTATAATTAACGCGGTCATAAACATACATTACGAGTTCTGTATTAGTTATTGATTTGGACAATTAGTGCATGTATTCTTAGTTGCCGGCTTTCATAAATGCAAGGGACTGGCAGTAAGGAATCTAAGAATCAAAGATATGCACAACAAATTCAAGTTTCCTTCGAACACTGGAAGCATGTCAAAGCTTCTAATCTCGCTGTAACTACTGCACCATAGGGTAGTCCCAATATTGAATTCACGTCACACATACCAAGACAATGATATCTCCAAATGTATTATGTAAAAACATGTACACGTATTATACTTGTAACTCAATTAATGATTAATAGACTAACATGTGTATCTATGTATTCGTAAGGGTTTGTCAGTTTAGTATTTCTGTTTTCTATTGTGAGTGGATCACAAAATGTGCGATAACGTGCGAACGTGGATCGTCCGTCACTTGGGACTGAATTCCAGTTATTGCAGGGTAGAGAGACCTGTTCTTTGTTTGTGTTGTTTTTCAAAAAGGGAAAAAGGAAAGAGAGAGGCAAATTAATTGAGGCAAATAAAGACTTTGGCTCACATGTTTCTTTCTTCTTCTTTTTTTATTTTATTTTTTATTTTATTTTTATAGTGTGACATGATAATTTAAATTGACGTGACGTGATTATTATAAAAGGACGTAAAAAAATTTTATATCCTTAAATAAGAGTAGTGGGGATGCTAAGTAGTATTAAGTCTCGTTCATTTTATTGATTCGAATTTAAAATTTAAGTTTTATTATAATAAAAAGTTCTCAGAAACAGTCACATCTAATTTTTTTACTACAATAAAAAATTCTCACGTAAAATCACATCTCAATTTAAATCAGCGAACTAAACAAATCATCCGTGATACTACTACTTGATCTCCAGTGAGAAGGATAGAGATCATGTGACTAGATGAAAAACAAATTACACTGTTTTTGGGGTTTTACTCAAAGGGCTGCCTTTATAAATTCCTTTTCTGACTAACTACAAACAGATATATACTAGGAAGCTAGCTTCTAATTAGTTTGCCCTCTGATATCCCCATTATCTGTCCATCCATAAATGTATGCATGCATAATTCGTAGTTCTATTCTATTCCTCTGACATAATTAGTGCTACATGCTCTCATACACACGGAAGTATGCAGCATATTTCTACCGGAAAAAAAAAAAAAAAAAAAAAAAAAAAAAAGACGTGCAACAATATTAGAAACTTTTCGTCTTAAAAACAAAAAAAAACTTAAAAACTTTGGATCTGATTGGTTCACACTTTTAAACTTATGATTTCTAATTCTGTTATAATATTTTTTCTTATAAAAAATTTTTGTCAATGAATTCTTTTATAAAATTTGAATTCAAAATCAAAATTGCCGGCTTAAACTATGTACTACACATGCTTTTGTTTCTTTCTTATATATATATACATATATATATATATATTTTCCCCACGTACGTCCATGAGATTCCTTCATAAATCAGAAACACAACCTGCTGCCTCACTCTTAAACAACCCTACCGTCTCTGCTTCATCATCCATGGGAATGGATTCCATCCCTAAACCCAATGCTAAAATCACCCTCCAGTTCAACTAAAGTACTCCAATTTCAAAAAGTTGACATATAATTTTTATCTCTGCCCTTTTAATATTTTCTTGTTGAAGGCAACACACAATTGCGATTAGTGGATGTTATCCCTTATTATTTTACTACTCTTGATTAGTGACGGATTCAGTGGGCACGTGCCATTATTCAGTTTTTTTTTTCTTTTTATGTTTTGTATGAAATTTTGTGAAAAAATATCTTACTTCTTATTCCCTAATAAAATTCAATTATATATATAGGTATGGTCTATTCGAAAAGAGAATATTTGTAGCTTAATAGAAAATGTATTTAATGTAGCTTTCAATATAATTTACTTTTTAATTTTAGACAAGACTTGTCCTAAGATAATCTTTCATGCTAATGCTAAAATTGGACATTTGTAAGAAATATATTCTCAATTATAATTGTATACTTAATGTTAAATTTGACATATCTATGTAGTATTTATTGTCAAATTTGACATCAAGTATAGCATATATCAAATTTTGGTATTTAGTTTTCATTGATTAATGTGTTTACTTTTTTATTTAATAATTACAATGTTTTCCATTTTTAAATTATTTAAAACTACAAAAGCTTAACTAATACAAATTCCAAAACATAAAATTTATAAGAACGAGTATATAATATTTATAGTGTTTAATTCTCCTTGCACACATACATAACAGAGTGAC
Organism: Morus notabilis; assembly: GCF_000414095.1. NCBI lineage: Eukaryota > Viridiplantae > Streptophyta > Magnoliopsida > Rosales > Moraceae > Morus > Morus notabilis. The sequence continues at coordinate 458,325 of NW_010366489.1, read as the reverse complement.
CATGAAGGAAGTGGAGTACAAAAAAAAATTAACATGTTATATGTTGTTTTTATATTTTTTGTCATATAAACTATATAGCATTACTGACACTAGCATTTGTATCGGAGATTGCCTAACTAATGCTCCATTTTATGGTTCCTCATGCTCTTGACAATAATTTCTCATGCTACAACTAATTAATAAACAAGTAGATTAATGATCAATTCAACCACCAGAGAGAATATCTTATGAGAGTTAGGAATTAAAACAACAGTTTGAATTACTCAAAGTCCTAATCCACCTAGCTGTGACAAAGGATCACATTCTACTTTTTTCCTTTTCTTTTTTTTTAAATAAATAAATAAATGGAGAGATAGGAATTGAGTTTAGAGACTTAGCACCTCCCAACTTATAGGTTGGTACCCACTAAATAACTCAATCAAGCCCCCATCATATTTTATTAAAAGGATAAATTGAAAGAAAAACAAAGAAGTTTACTTAAAAAAATAAAGAGGTTTAGAATCCAACCAAAATGACAACCCAGCAAAAGAAAAACATAGTAAGCATTAACAACCCTACACAAAAGGCAAATTTCATCTTCTACTTAATTTATTCGTTTAAATTCTTATAATTATAATGAACTCCAATATTTGGCTAATATTGCTCTAATTCCTTAATTATAATCCGCATGCAATATCCTTCTTTATAATTAGCACAACTTCCTAACCCTACGCACTATAATACATCCCTGTTTCACTTAATATTTATATGCTCATGACCATTACAAGCTCCATTCGCTTTCACAATTCAATATACATTTATCTCTTTGATCATTCGAGAAAAATCAGAAACACAATGCATTCAAGGAGTTCATTGATAATCATTTCCTTCTTGATCATATTAGTCCTTTTCTCTTTCGGTTCATGTTCCGGCAGGTCTCTGGACGATCAACCACGTCTTGGTCATCATGATCATGGCGATTTCATGGACTACTTGATCAACTCAATGGCTCGGATCTTCCGTCTTGAGAGGTATCTCAAACAGGAAGATCATGATGAAGGAAAAACAATACTCAACGTTGATGATTTTGCAGCCAAAAGGAATGGTAAACTAGACGACACAAAGGTACGTAAAAATAAACAACGTGCACATAACTACAAGAACAAACGTTCATACTTTTGCTTCATGGCCCTTGTGGTTTTCATGAACGATGAAGCGGAGTTGAGTAAGGATGGATATTTCTTCGGTGATGAGCTCGATGCTATTTTTTGATTTGGCCACTGCATGCCCTGTACTCTTGTCGCCACACAAACAGATTCCACAAGTTGTTCTTTTAAGAGGTTGAGAAGTGATAGAAGAGAATTTTGTTTAGATCCCAATAAGCTTTGACACTATGGGAGGTTATATATGTGTGTGTGTGTATATATATATATATATATCTATTAAATATACACACACTGTGTATATGTTCAGTACAAATACATACACGGTACACATGTATACTGCTGTACATGGATGGTGTACACATTACCTAATTAATACATCTGTATACATATATACAGTAGATATGACATATATACTCATATTCACGTTAACACATGCGGCTATATATGTATGTATGTATGTGTGGCATAAGTATGGAGTATATAAATCATAGGTGACTTTGCGTTTATACAGTCTTTCAACAGAAAAAGGTACACTATTCGTACTATATTGACAGATTTTTAAATTATGTTTGGTAGATTATTTTAGTCTCAAAACTATGTTTGATAAATTTGGAAAATTTATTCGCTGAAATTTATCTCATAAATTTTATTTCTTTTTGGTGGCAAACATATTAGTTCGCTAATAGTAATTTGTTGTAAAAAAGAAGATAGTTTAGTACCAAATGTTTTAACGAATTTAAAAGTAATTAGCAGCAACTATAGGTTAGTAATATACATAGGACGTGTTTTAGTTGATTTGATGTCATACATCAGTCTTTTTTCGATTATTGATACTACGTATTATTGGCGAATGTGTAGGCACTTGGGTTTTTTTTTTTTCATTTTCATTTCTTTTCTTCCTAGAGTTTATGTTTACATGTATATATAATACATGGGATATTGTTTTAGCTGATATACAGTAGATATGACATATATACTCATATTCACGTTAACACATGCGGTTATATATGTATGTATGTATGTATGTATGTGTGGCATAAGTATGGAGTATATAAATCATAGGTGACTATGCGTTTATACAGTCTCTCAACAGAAAAAGGTACACTATTCGTACTATATTGACAGATTTTTAAATTATGTTTGGTAGATTATTTTAGTCTCAAAACCATGTTCGATAAATTTGGAAAATTTATTCGCTGAAATTTATCTCATAAATTTTATTTCTTTTTGGTGGCAAAAATATTAGTTCGCTAATAGTAATTTGTTGTAAAAAAGAAGATAGTTTAGTACCAAATGTTTTAACGAATTTAAAAGTAATTATCAGCAACTATAGGTTAGTAATATACATAGGACGTGTTTTAGTTGATTTGATGTCATACATCAGTCTTTTTTCGATTATTGATACTACGTATTATTGGCGAATGTGTAGGCACTTGGGTTTTTTTTTTTTTCATTTTCATTTCTTTTCTTCCTAGAGTTTATGTTTACATGTATATATAATACATGGGATATTGTTTTAGCTCATTTGAGTATATATTTATATATTTATTTGGTTGGAAGGGTTTATGGTTTATATATAGAGATATAGCAAGTGTAGTTTACATGTATTTTTTTTAAAATTTGTGGGCAGGCATTTAAGAAGGCGTGGGAGAAAGCTCGGTCGTCAAAAGGAACAACAATCCTTGGGGTACTCCAATTGAATTATCTTGTTAAATCAATCAATTTTGATGGCCTATGCAAATCCAATAATCTTGCCATTCAGATTCAAGGAACCATTAAAGCTTCTGATAAGCGCTCAGAATACAATGAATATTGTGGACACTGTCTTCTCTTTTATAATAGTACTATTCAACATTTATCAGTCCAAGGCTGTGGAATCCTCCATGGCATTAATGGAGACATTTGGTGGAAACACTCCAGCAAAATCAACAAATTTCTCGTAAGTCATATTTTCTGAGTGTGTTTTTCTTGTAGTAGTATTATAGCTAGGACTTGTATAATTAGGTTAATTCCATTTTTGGTTACGAATTTAAGAGAACAAATCCTATTTTAATCCCAACCTTTAAAATATTTAAACATTCAACAATTTCTCTCAGTTCTATAAGATTGTTCCATTAAAGTTCTTTCATGTATAATCTTCTAAAAAATGGATGTCAATTGTATGAGTACAGTTGTGTAATACTTTAATATGGACCCTTAAAGTAATATCACAAAACTGTCACATGTCATTTTCCATCCACTTTTGATTATTTTAACTGAAAGACTTTTATATGACAATTTCTTAGATCGAGGCCTATAGTTGTGAGACATTTTGAACATACCATAGATTAAAATGGGCTCGCCCCTAAATTGGAAGATTATAAATAAGATTAACCTTATCTTATGTTCAAAGGCTAACTAAGTACTCTTTTTTCTCTATTGATTTTTGCAGCCTTGCAATGAACAATTTTTCTCATAAATTTATAATCCGACAATGTGTCTTAACTTCAAGTTTGTGACGTTTAAATGCAGGGGGGTTCCGAAAGTGCCCACAATATCAAAATTTTCGTTAATATTCAAATGAACAACGTGCGCGACCCCATCATAATAGACCAAATTTACTGCGATCAGAAAAACACAAAATTTGTTTATAATAAGCTTCACAACTATGTATCAACCACAATCAATCTGCTTAATAAAGAAGTTAAAAAGAAAATGTCAATCTGTTTAATTAATGGATCTTATAATCAAAAGAGCTCTACGTTCCGTGTGAAAGACATATTGTACCAAAACATCACTGGCATAACTGCTACAAAAGTTGCGATAAAATTAGTTTGTAGCAAGACCTTTAGATGCCCGAGCGTTAATAAGATGAAAGACGTTGACATACGACAACATCATCATACAAACGACACTGACACAGGTGTCGTTTCCCTTCTCCGTCCCAATGCCTACAAAGGAAGGAATAAAACTAAGCCTTCATTTCATCGATCGCATCACAAGAAAATTAGAAACCCTTCTGAGCCTTCAATTCAACAACCAGCGTTCTTTAATGTTGATGAGTTTGGAGCTAAAGGGAATGTCGAAGATGACACAGAGGTATGTAAAACGGGTAGTAATGTACTAAGTTTTGTATCATTTCTCAGTTATATCATTTGAGAGGATGAACAAAAAGTGTGACGGGGCTTTTGAAAATTTCAAGTATTTATAGATAACAAAAAATATTTGGTCCTGTCAATTTTTAATCACCATTTGGTTGAACTTGGTTCTATACTTCTATATATATATATATATATATATATTGCTAATAGTATTATAATTTGTGTCTCGATGAATTGTGGGTACGTTTTTTTAGGCATTTAAGAAGGCTTGGGAAAAAGCTTGTTCATCTAAGGCTCCGGCGTTTGTGGTGGTGCCGCCAAAGAACTATCTTGTTAGACCAATCAAATTCAAGGGTCCATGCAAATCCAATCTTACAATTCAGGTAACCCAATGGATTACACAAAAACATGTGTTTGTGATGGAGAGATCAGAATGTGTATGCGCATTCCTAGAATTGAAGTTTTGATCTTTGGTTCATGTGATGTGATTACAGATTCATGGGACCGTAGAAGCATCCGATGATCGGTCGGATTACAATGACTTAGGTAGGCACTGGCTTTTGTTCGATGGGGTCGATAATTTAGTTCTAGAAGGTTGTGGAAGTGGAACTCTCAATGGCAATGGCGAGACATGGTGGAAGCACTCTTGCAAACTTAACAAATCACTCGTAAGTTAACATTGGCATTTTACTATTGTCTGGCTAGATAATGAACAACAAATCAATTTGGGTCATTAAGATCATTTTGTGCTACTTTTATGAGATGCAATCCAATAATAAAAATTAGTACCATAAATCTGTGCCTAACTATTTTGTTCTGCTTTTCACTCATTTGCAGCCATGCAAGGGAGCACCAACGGTTGTTTTCCAACCCTGTTTTCCACCCTCAATACATCATATATTTTTCCCTTTAATTTATTGTTCGTTATAATTGAATTAATGTATAGAGACTTTGTTTAATTAGTTATTATTTGGAGAATTAATTAGGTTACTCTTGGTTTGCAGGCTCTGACCTTGCGTAAATGCCAGAAACTGGCAGTAAGGGATCTAAAAATCAAAGATGCACAACAAATCCAAGTTTCCTTAGAACACAGTAAGCATGTCAAAGTTTCTAATCTGACTATAACTGCACCAAGGGATAGTCCCAATACGGATGGAATTCATGTCACAGATACCCAAGACATTGTCATCTCCAAATGTGTTATAGAAACAGGTATAATTAATTAACTCACTTAATCAACAGATCAGTAACATGTTATCTGTGTCTTTTTTTTGTTTTTTTTAAAAAAAAAAAAAAAAAAAAAAAAAAAAAAAAGAAAAGAAAAAGAAGTGTATCTATGTGTGCTATAGTCATAAGGATTTGCCTAGCTAGCTATTAGTGAATATATTATCTACTATTTATTCTACTTTCCCGTTTTACGTGTGCTAGGCGATGATTGTATTTCTATTGCGAGTGGATCACAAAAAGTGCGGGCTACTGATATAACATGTGGACCAGGTCATGGAATTAGGTAAAATCATATAACATTCTCTAGTTTCTGTGTTCTTGATCTCAATTTACTAATCTTATAGGAACTTTCTATGATACCGGTAGTATATGTTTTTGAAAGTTGAATGTAATCAAAATTACATTAGAATAAAAGAAAATGTGCAAAACTAATATAATTTAATATAGATTTGATGGTTTAAAATAGAATCGGCAATATATAAATTTATACATTACCATAAAATTATCCATTGTTATAAACATATTTTTAGTATCACTTTGTTGGTTCACTTTTCATACAGTATTGGTAGCTTGGGATCTGAAAATTCGGAAGCCCATGTCTCAGACGTGATTGTAAGAAAAGCCAAACTTTTTAGAACCATGAATGGAGTTAGAATCAAGACTTGGCAGGTAAAATATAACAGCATCTTTAATGCAATATCAAGTTTTTCTCACTTAATAGTTACATTATTATCAAATCAAATTTCACTTTTTTTAGAGAATTTATTGGATTTTTGAAATTATATTTTACGAGTTCTAAAACTCAAAATTTATGACCAAAAATAGATATCAATTTGAAAGATCACAATCGTGTTGGAGTATAAAATAGAACAAAATATCATAAAAATGCTCTTTACACTTTTTTTTTTTAGTCAAATATAGAATTGGTATTGACGATTGCATCACTAAATATTTGTGAATACAGGGAGGTTCAGGATGTGCAAGCAACATCAAGTTTATAGACTTTGAAATGCATAACGTGCAAAATCCCATTATAATAGATCAAAACTACTGTGATAAGAAGAAACCTTGCAAAGAACAGGTAAAGAATATTTGCGCACCCCAAAGTCAAATTTTCACCGTTATAGGTTATACCATATATATTTATGAAATTTTTTTTGCAAGTATTGATTAAAATGCTTGGTTTTAATAATCATAATCAACAGATTTCAGCGGTCCAAGTGAAAGATGTGTTGTACCAGAACATCAAAGGTACAAGCACTTCTGATGTTGCCATAAAGTTCGATTGCAGCAAGAGCTTTGGGTGTGAAGGAATTGTGTTGAGAGATGTTGATCTGCGACGCAAGCAAGGAGATCATGTGGCTGAGGCTTTCTGCAATAACGTGGAGTTCACCGACATTGGAGATGTTTCCCCACTCTGTCCACGTTGAGAAGAGGACTCACTGTCTTAGCTATTTAGCACTAATTCTTTTGTTTTTGTACTTTGATTCTGGTGTGTAGAACTATATGTCCCAAGCATTTAGAAAAGCTCGCATTTTGATCTGTAAAGAACACTGGTTTAAACTAAAATAAATACAAAGCAAAATGAGTTTTTGAAGTGGAGGGGAAGAAGAGAATTTGCACAGGTTTAGAGAAAGAATTAGGCTTTCAGATTATAGTTTTTAACATAAAAAGAATCATACTATACTAAAATGTTTCAAAAATGATATTTGTAGAAAAAAATTGTTTTATTTTATTTTATGAAATCATGTTGATGCTTCGATGTTATAAATTTAAAGAGTATGATTGTTTTTATAGACATTATTTTATAAATTTCTTATCAATTTTTTTTTTTTGCACCATATTGTTACTTTATGATTTTTCTGTGTTTTAACTCATCGGAGTTGAATTCTCTAATGATAGAAAAATGATGAAGAACGAGAACATAAATAATTAGAATTCAAATTGTGTTTATCGATTGGGATTGTTGATTATCTATTAGGATAATTTAGGATTTATCTAATTTTTCAAATTTATAGTTATTATTACTATTAGGATTATTTAAAATTAATAGGATTTGATCATTAGTAGGATTTATGTGTTTATAAATAGATCTAGTATTTATAATTTTCAATTTAGACTTTGATAAATAATTAAATGCAAATATTTCCTGTTCTCTCCTCTCTAATTATTTCTTCTATTTCTTCCTTCAAAATTTTCCCTATCACTTTCTTTTTCTTTGTTTAATCTATCTTGATGCTATGCCAAGGCCCAAGTTTCCGAAAGTATCTTTAAAGAGAAATAGTAGAAAATAGATCAATATAAAAAGCTTAAGAAAGTATATAGGTCAATTTTTAGTTATAGAAATTAATAGGCCATAATTTGTCAAGTTATGGTTTATAACCAGATAAATTATGGACAAACTTATCAAGTTATGGTTCATAACCAGACAAGTTATTGACAAAAACAGTAATTTGACCTATTTATTAACTTATGTAAACTATTGACCTATTAATTTTAATTCATCTCAAACCTTAACTTATTTTCCTCTTTTTCTCATCTTTAAATTATAAGTGAAGTTCGGATCCCAATAATTGGAAAAGAAGACTGTCCCATGTGCTAGGTTATAAATTACGAGCTCAGCTATAAATTTGAAGAACATGGGGGGTTTTAATGCTTTGCCTTTAATTTTTCTGCATTAATTCCGGTCTTGGGTGTCCTTAATCTTTGTCCCCAAAGCATTGGGCAGATTTACAATTGTGATCCAAAAGAGCTGTACCTAGTTCACTGTGTGCATTTATGGCTTAAAATGCTATTTAGTCAATTCTGATAAAAAGCTAGTCAAATTTATGATTATCCAAATCCCCCATTGTCAATTTATTAGTGATTCAAAGCTTGTTCGTGGACCATAATAATGCAAGCACCAGAATATCAATACAATTTTCATAAAGTAACTCTCCTCTTGGTTTTTGTTAACCACTTTATTAAATAGAGGGATTTTTTTATATAATTTCTGAATATAAGGATATTCACAAGGAAAAAAAAAAGCAAAAACGAGAAGGTTTTTGTCTCATAAATTAATTTTTTTTATTGGTTAAGATATTGTCTCTCTGTTCATATATTATTTTAATCATATCGTGCGCCGGTAAATATTTTAAATCACTTAGAGTCTGTTTAGTTCATGCATTTAAATCATTAATTCTTAATTTTGACATTTAAAATTTAAAATTTTTATGAGATTAAAGTACTGTAACAAAATTAAAACTGTGAGTTTAAATACATAAAATAAATGAGCTCTTAAACAAGTTTGGTGCATTAGGTGTTAATCTTGAGGAAAAAATAAAAAGAATAAAAAAAGCGCTAAATTGTCAGAACTCGTTGAAGTTCTTTTGTTCTCTTTTCACACGTTATTTACCATTAAAAGGGGCATTGACTTGGTTAGGTGAAACTAAAGAATATGCCAAAGCAGGATTACTTACCGGACTGAATTGCAAGATTAGTCTCAAATCTCAAACTATACTATATATAGGAAAAATCAATCAAGGTTTAGTGATCACATTATTGAGTCCCTTTATATATTTCCGAAGTAGCTTTTTCTCTCTTATTTATAATAATACGAGTTAAAAATACATAATCACTACTCATTTAAAATAACGGTTATATATTGTAAAAAAAAAAAAAAAAAGAGACAAATGAGAAAAAAAAAATCTAAAGCAAAAGGTAGGATAAAAAAGACATAAAAAGTATATATAAAAAAAAATTTGCTTGATGAAGGGAGAAGAAACTTCTTGCAAAACTCCTTACAGAACATTTCACACATACTAATTATCTCCTAATAATGTAGTAAAGATATAATTTGAATATAAGAAGCATAATTTACAAAACCCACAGATAATTCGTCCACAAAAACCTTTAAGAAGAGGTAATATCATACCATGAATTATAAAGGGAGAAAGAGAGAAATATGCTAAGACTTGAGATGAATTAAAATTAATAGGCTAATAGTTTACATAAATTAATAAATAGGCCAAATTATTATTTTTGTCCATAACTTGTCTGGTTATGATCTATAACTTGACAAGTTATTGTCCATAATTCACAGTTTTTGTCCATAACTTGGCTGACTATGAATCATAAATTAACAAGTTTGTCCATAATTTATCTGGTTATGAACCATAACTTGAAAAGTTATTGCCTATTAATTTTTATAACTAAAAATTTACCTATATACTTTCTTAAACTTTTCAGGTGGACCCAACAAAATGTTCTTATGCAGATAATTATTGACTCGAGGAAAATTTATGAACACTTAACACCACAAATGCATCTCACCCCCGCTGACATGGGACTCACCTCAGAGCTATAAAAAAATTTTGATAAAACGAACGGAAGCATAACACAACTCAGCAAACAATAAAACTAGGTATATCTTGCATAAATAGTTGATAAATGGTCTACTTTTCTGAGGTTGTTGAAGTGGTAATGGGTTTTCATTTGGCTGCGGGGGAACAACTCTAATCCCTTGAAGTGTTATTGTAGCTGTGAACCACAACACATAATTGATTAGGAGATGTGGGAAAATAATATCTTCTATTTTGTTTGGTTACCATCGAACAATCAATTAAACTAATATACAAATTTTCAGTGTTTTTTTTTTCCCCTCCACTTTCCAATATCATAAAAACACATAAAAAATTGGGAAGAGGGAGGTCTAGAAGCTAGCTCTGCCAAATTTGTTTAAAGCAAGATTAAAGAACTATTATCAGATTCTCTATCTGATTTTGATGTAGCAGTTAGATATTCTCCATCCTCCTGAGTGTGTTTGCACCAAACGAAGATGTTATTTGCTTAATGATTTTTTATTTTTTTTTATTTTTTTATGTTCGGGTTTCTATTTTTCTTATTCAAAAAATGATTTTCTCGGGTCTCGTTTATTTTATTAATTTGAGTTTTCAATTTCAATTTTGCTACAGTTAAAAGTTCTCATAAAAAATCACATATAATTTTTTCTACTACAGTAAAAAGCTCTCACACAAAATCGCATCTCAACTCAAATTAAAAATTCGAATTAACGAATTGAACGAGACCTGATCAGTTAAATGTAAAGTAGGGATGGCGGAAATAAGCAAAAAATTTAAATTTAAAAAAAAAAAAAAAGGTATATTGGAAGCCACGAAAGTGCAGTTTTTGTTATCAAAGCAACTTTAAAGGATGTTTTCATTACAAATAAGACTATGATCTCAAGTGTCAATGGAACAACTAGTGATAGCACATCTGAGAATTATGTTTGTAGTTGTATTACTCAATTGAGATTATGATCTGTTGCACGAAAATTATGAATGTATGATGGATACAAAAAAATTTTCGCTTTAGCTTAGTTTTTCTTTTTAAAAAAAATTAAAAAATAAACTATGGAAAAATCTCCTAAAGGTAAAAAGAAATGAAGTTGATAAAACTCCTAAATTACGCCTCTGCCATACCTCCACCCTTATCCAGCAAAACTATAAAATCATATTATCTGTAATAACTAATTATTTAGTGGTTTTTGAAAGCAAAAAAATTGCAATTCATGTGAACAATATGCGATTATCCACGTATCATGATATTTATAAATAAGTAAGTTTTTTTTTTTATCAATAATGCGTAATGAATTATTAAGTTGATAAAACAATGAAATTATATATAAAATTACTATGTCAGCAATAGCCAAATTATTTAGTGGATGGTGGAAGCAAAAATTACAGTCCATGTGAATTATACGTGATTATCCAGGTATCATGATATTTACAAATAAATAATTTTTCTTGATTGATAACATAATGAATGTTTATAAAATTCTCCCGAACTTTGCCACTTTTATCAATATATCCCATGAATTTTAAAATGTTCATGTTGCCACTCTTGAGTCAACATTAGTTGATTAGCGGCAATAATAATAGATTTTACAAATAAATAATGGATTTTCTAAGTATCATGATATTTAAAAAAAAAATAATTTTTCTTGATCCATAACATAATGGATTTTTAAGTTGATAAATATACGAAATAGTAGAACCATTCCGTCTGCAGTAAACTAAATTATTCAATGCCGAGTTGTAGTTGTATTCGTTTGATTATCTTCACAGGTTATATTTCAAACTTAGTAGGCTGGTAGTAGCAGCTGCAGCTGCCTTCCTTTAACCAAATAAATTGCATTCTTTCCACAAAGGAAAAAGAAAAAAAAAGTATTGTTTTCACTACTTAGATTGTTTTTCACTCGATAAATTACTTAAAAAATGGTTTAAAAATAACGTTTGTTTTCATTCTCGCTATAACGTGATGTTTCCGAGACTTTTTAAGCCCTATAAACACAAGTTAAAGTTGTAACAAAGCTACTAAAAAGCATGCAAATTACTTACATTACAAAATATTCATTGAACTCAAACAATCTCTGAAAATTTCGTTACCTAATTTTGTTATTTAATTAGAAACATGGAAGTCTAAATTAAACAGTTCATTTGAGTCTTTCTTTCCAAGTGGTAGGTGAGATGCGAAAAAGACAAACCTTGTCCTCATGATATTGAAAATTTGAAAGTTGCTTTACGGCCCAACCACTTCAACACGGCTAGTAGGGGTCTCCTTGTCTGTCTACTTCAAAATACTTATTAATATTTAAAAGAATCCTAATCACAGGCAAAAAAAACCACTAATCAATATTAATATTTTTAAATGGGGTTGCTTAAGCATCCTATTCTTATGTCCCCATCTTTATAAATACCTATACATTTTATGCTAAAGAATTTATATGTTGAAATTATTTTTTTTTAAGTGTGCCCCCTTGGCAATCATTCCGTTGGTTATAGGTAATTTAACATGATTTTTCATGCATTGGAAATTTTGGGAAAAGACAGATATAATTGGGTATTTTAACACTTTTTTGTGCTTTCTTTGTCATATGTGGCGTAAAGAGTGGGATAATACAAAAGAAAAAAAAAAAAAAAAAGGAATTCCCTTTAGGAAAAGACTTGAAAAAGGGAACAACTCCACATTGGCAAAGGTGAAAAAATTGGAGTAATTGCAACCATCAATCAATGGTGCTGCATGTGTGGGCGATCCATTAAATTAATTTCATTCATTGAAAGCACTGATTTTTTTTTTTAAAGTATTTAAAGACACAAAATCCAAGCTTGATGCACTAATGCCTCTAAAGGAATTCAAGAAAACAATAAAAACCAATCAGAAATTTATAGCTCATTACTGATTACAGTGTGCTTGCAAGTTACCCAGTACACTTTTAAATGATGACAAGACAATTCCTTCCATGAAGCTCGATCAACAAACCAGAAAACAAATTTTCTTAAAAAAATAAAAATAAAAATAACTGAAACATCCTTTCAAGCAAAAAGTACACGTACATGAATTGCTTGTTTAGAATTTAGAAGATACGGGTCCGTTTATTTCGCTGATTTAAATTTAGAATTCGAGTTTTGCTACAGTAAAAAGCTCTCAGAAACAGTCACATTTAACTTTTTTGCTACAGTAAAAAGTTCTCACATAAAATTACATTTTTCACATTTAACTTTTTTGCTACAGTAAAAAGTTCTCACACAAAATCACATTTCAACTCGAATCAGCGAAATGAACGGGCTCAATTTAAAATTATTTTTATTTTATGTGTATTTTTTAAGAGAAAAAATATTGTAAAAAATTATGAATTAGAGTCTGATGGTTACAATTATATGTGATTGAGCGGAATGAAACTAAACAAAAGTTGATAAGCATTTAGCAAAAGGCTGGTTTTTGTTTATCTGCCGACTAAATATTCCCAATTCCCGTGCTGCCAAAGGATGTGCATCCCAGAAAACTGTTTAATTCTTTCCCCTTTGTCACTCTGCCATGATGTTGACCTCCAAGAGAATTGATAAAAAGTGTCAAATAATTTGTAGCATCTTATGGCCACGTGCATGATCATCTATTTTATTCCCTTTATTTTTAAATTTGCCGCTTAGAGTTGCACAAAAAGAAGAAAAATGTTATATATCAACATTATTTGAATCATACATTAAAACGTCACATTATAGCATGATATCCGATTACTGTTGACATCGACTATTATGTTATCACATATATATTTATGAGTTTCGGCTCATATGAATAGTATCATGTCACGTTAATTAAAATAATATATAAATAAAATATACTATATGGTTTTTAATTAACATGTCATATGTTATATTTTATCTCTTACGTATATGATCATATGATTTTTGACAATGTTCTAAAAACAAACACATAAAATTGTTTTATCGATAACATTTATTTTCAGAGAAGGGTTACTACATCCTTATTTTAATGTAGGAAAAAAAAAAGGAATTAGGATGCTTATAATACAAAGTTAATAAGGCCTCGTTCGCTTTGCGGATTCGAGTTTTTAATTCGAGCTGAGATGTGATATTTTTTTAGAGTTTTTAACTGTAGCCGAAAAAGTTAGATGTGACAGTTTTTTAAAATTTTTAACTACAAAAATCTAGAACTGAAAACTTAAATCGATAAAATGAATGAAACCTAAATGATAAGTGAACGAGTACCGTACCATATTGAGTCGACAGAAGCTAGACTTTTGTTAAAGCGTATGCATCAAACATTCAAAAAATAGCAACAACCTACAAATTCTAAGAAATAACAAGAGAACAGAAGGTTGGATTTAATTTTAGTATTATATTATGTTTTTCTCAAAAGGATGGTCACACGTGGGGAAAAGATGAAGCGGAGTCGGCGGGGGTGTTTATTAACAATTTTAAGCTAAAGTTCTGTATTAACAAAAAAAAAAAAAAAAAAAAAAAAGCTAAAGTTTCTGTCTCTGCATTCGCCATGATGCCCATCTGCCCGCGAAATCTCAGGCAATAAAAACCAAACCAGATTTATTAATAAAAAATAATAATTAAATTAAGAAAAACAAAGTAAGAGAACGAAAACAGACGAGAGACAGGAGAGAGAGACATTTAAAAGAAAGGAGCCGAATACAACGCACGTCTTCTTTGTGTTGTGTCGTACTTTCTCTTTTCGGCCTTTCTTTTTTTTCTGTGTAATTCTATTTCTTGTCCATTTTTGAGACAACAGAGATTTTTTTTTTGTTTTCCAAAAAAAAAAAAGAAGAAGAGAAAGTGAGAGAGACAGAGACGAGAGAGACAAAAGAGGAAGAAAGGAGGAATCCTTGGTTCCTCCCTTGGAATATGATCTTCATTTTCTCAGGTTGGTTCTTCTTTTTATTTTCTAATTATCTTTTTTTTTTATTTCTCTGTTTCCTTATTGTTCTGTCCTGTTTTTATGTTTTTCACTTTAAACATGATTAATTTGTATTTTATTTTCATTTCTTTCCAATATTTTTCTATGTTCTTTTGTCAACCCTTTTCAATGCCCAAAAAAAAAAAAAGCAATCATTTGTTGGTTTTTTTTAATATAATAATATTTCATTTGGTTTTATAGACGCGTATCAGCAAGTTGTTAATACAAATTTGTCGAACATCTTACAACTTACCAAATAATCAACATCTATCCATTTTTCTAATCCGTACTTGATAGAGACTAATACAACTCTTTCTATTTGTTCTCTCTTCATCACATAAGAATTCACTTTCTCCTCTTCCTTTTCAACTTTTTTAGGCAATATTTAACTACGACATTTCTGGTTAAACATCAAGCATCAAACGTCCTTCAAGGTTCTTAGATCATCCTCTAGTTTTCCGTTTCATGGAGTTGGCGAAAAACTTTCGCTTAGTTCATGTTACACATCAAATTAAAATTCACCTTTTATTTATTTGTTTGTTTATTTTTGGGTTGTCTTCAGGTTTTCTCCAAAAGATGGAGAATAAGGTGGAGTAATCTTTGTGACAAATCGATGTGATATCTTAGACATGATATTTTTTCTTCTCTAAGTAGTGAGCGGAAACTAACTAACTAACTAGAGACGGCAAAAAAAACTGCCCACTTGGGATTGATTTTATATTCAAGGTATGTAACTGATCCACAAAAGAAGATTATTGAAATTGTTTTGATATGTCAAGTTACAGAGCATCAATGCTGAGTTTTAAGGTTTTTTTTTTCTTTCTTTTTGCTTTTTTCTTTTTTCTTGATTGCATTACAGGTTTTTTATGCTATCTTTTGTTCCTGCTCTATTTGTGAAGTTGGCAACAAACACCTTTGTGAAATTGTCGTCGGAATGGGTGGCTGCGTCTCAAAATCGAATAAAAGGATCAGAACGACTCGGAGAAAGTGCCGAACATCCGGCAAACGCCGAGGAAGGATTTCCGCCTCCGTTCCTGAGTTTGTTCATCTCGGCTTTGAGAAAGGCGCTGCTGCTACTAGTACCACTACTTGCAAGAGATCCGAGGTCTCGAACATGACATTTCACCTCACTCAGCTTCAATGGAACCACAGCCAAGCTGATTCAAATGGCGGTAAAAGCTTCAAACGTTTTCTTTTCTTTTTAGAACTCATGGGAGCACTTGAATTTAAACTTTCAACATTAGAGGCAACGGTGTCAATTTACTGCAAGACTAAGCTTGCAACCACGAAACTTTTTCGTGTTGTTCTAGGTGTTGGGGGAAAAACATACCTTTATACGTACGCAGCAAACAAAATAAACTGAAATAAAAATAATAAAAAGACTGAGAAGATAAAGATTTAAGTGGTTTGAAAATTTTCTTATCTCTATGAAAGAGAGAAAAATTCACTAATAATTTTAAAATTACACACTCAACAAACTTTCTCACTCTCTCTTTACTTAAAACTCTTTACACGTTTTGCCTATCTCTCTCCTCACTTTTCTCTGTTTCTCTCAAAAGAAGGTACTCTTTTTCTGTACTTTTCTCTAAACACGCAAAATCTTATACAAAACACTTATTTATAAACTCTTAATTATCTTTACCTAAAAATAAAAAATAATAACTTATTAAAAAAACACGAAAAAATAACTTTTCTAAAACTAATTTGAAGCAATTGCTCAACACTAGGCAACAGGGATTACCCTTTTTTCACATTTTATTCATTGTTTTAATGAAAAAAAAAAAACAATAAAAGTCTGTTGTTTTTATAGATTTGAACCACAATTTAAACATTTTTCTATAGTGAAAACTCTCGTAAAAATTTAAATTTTCTGTTCAAACCGAGAAAAGAACAGGCCCTAAGAGTGCTTTACTGAAAATGGAATTGAATTGTATGCAGGGATGTGCCAAGAAGAAGCCTGGTTTGACTCTCTTAGTATTTTTGAGTCGGATTCAGATGATGACTTCAGTAGTGTTCATGGAGGTCATGCAGTTTCCATCTCATTACAACAAAGAGAATCTCTTTTCTGTCTATGATTTTCTGATTAGTACCCAACTTTGCTTCCTTTTTTTTTTTTTTTCCTTTTTTGGGCCGTCAGATGGTTTCCCTTTAGCAAGCAATCCAATCGGGAACATCCCAAGTACTCAATTGCTCCATTACGAAAGCGCTTCATGCTTCGTGGATTCGGGGTCTAAGTATGAGGAGTTCTGTGAGAGCTATCTCAAGATCGACGGAGCCACAGCTTTCTCGTCCGAGAAAACGCAAGAAAACAACTTGAAATCCTGCATGCCTCGCTTGCTTCCTTCGGTGAGTTTCAATGACAAGAATCAGTCTGTGTCCAGTCCACGAAAGCAGTCCACTTTGATCATGCTTTCTTACAAGAGGAAGTCCATTGATGGAAACGAAAAGACCGAATTTTGTAAGTGTATTTTGATTAGTTTCACATCCTAAGAAAACCATATTTTTTGTCATATGATTAGAAACGCATGTTATGATTCAGGTGCTGCTGAGAAATTATTGTATCGTCCAAGGGCAGGACTAAGAATCCCATGTTCGACAGGAGAGAAACCAATCCCGGGATGCTGGTCTGAGGTTTCACCATCGGTTTTTAAGCTCCGAGGCGAAAATTATTTCAGGCACGCATTGATTGGTTCTGTTTTCTTTCCTCTTTTGTTTTGATTTCTTTTTAAGATTTCTGTCTAAGGTTGACAACCTGTTATGTAGAGACAAACAGAAACAACCTGCTTCAGGATTCAGCCCGTACATACCGTTCGGTGTCGATTTATTTATCTGCCCGCGAAAGATCAGCCACATTGCTCAGCACCTTGAACTTCCTTCCGTGAAAGCCAACGACAAAGTTCCTTCCCTCCTCATTGTTAACATACAGGTTCTCTCTCTCTTCTCTCAAGATGTTGCCTCAATCTTAATTAGTAGAAGCTATAGTTTTATCTTGCAATGGGAAAATGAGAATTAAAACAAGCATTGATTTTTAGAGGGCACATTTGCTAGTTCATAACGAAATGTCATTGACAAGGGAAAAGGTTTGAAAAAGGAAAGAAGAAGAATGAAGAAGAGGATCAAGCATTTGGTTCAAGAGTTCTGCTCATTCTTTTTTCACTGATGATAATAATAATAATAATAATAATAATAATAATAATAATAATAATAATAAAAAGGTCCTAAAACGTTGGATTCCAAGATTTTTCATTAGCTCATGCATGAGTTGAGTGTGAATTTGGTTATGTGTTGTTGCTGCAGGTGCCTACTTATCCCGCAACCATGTTGCTTGGTGACTGCAATGGGGAAGGCATGAGCCTTGTCTTATATTTCAAAGTCTTCGAGAATTTTGACGAAGAAATCAGTCCTACTTTTCAGGACAACATCAAGGTATTCTCTTCTGGTAGAATTATAGTACGACCAGTTATTTTCTGATCGTACCGGGAAATTAAATTTTCAGGCATTGGATATATAATATACAAATCGATCTGGACTTTTGAAATCTGAGCTAGTTTTGTCAGGTGCGGACTCAACAACAAAAGATTTCAACAATCCAGATCTATTTTGATTATCAGTTATTGTCTGAAAATGCATTGTATAGCATGACCAGAATTAAGTGGTCGTACTGTAGTCCGATTCATTTTCTTTGCTATATCTTTTGCTTTTCATCCCTATTTGTCTTTATTGTATATTACATTTTACGGATTCTCATCACATTTTTGCTTTTTCCGTAGAAATTCGTCGAAGATGAGATGGAGAAAGTTAAAGGATTTGCAAGGGAATCAACGGTTTCATTCAGGGAAAGGCTAAAAATTCTTGCTGGGGTGGTTAATCCAGAGGACCTCCAACTTGGTTCTGCAGAAAGGAAGCTCTTACATGCTTATAATGACAAGCCAGTCCTCTCAAGGCCTCAGCATGATTTCTTCAAGGTTAAAAAGAAAAGCCTTTTTATTTATTTATTTAAGAGCTTCTAATAATACCCATATTGATGAAAATATTATGAGCTAAACAACCAAATTTGGTTCTCTTTTTCGTTTGTCCAGGGATCCAATTACTTTGAGATTGACCTTGATATACACAGGTTCAGCTACATATCCAGAAAAGGACTTGAATCATTTCAAGACCGTTTCAAGAATGGGATTCTTGATTTGGGTTTAACTATTCAGGTAAGTTTATTTATTAGACAATTTTGTGGTAAGGCATAAAAGAAATGAGTTACTCGTGTGACGCAATTTTGAGCTTGTCAAATCACATCTCCCATTTCAAACTAACAAGAAAAAGAAACAGACAGACCGTTTAATTCGCTGATTCGAGTTTTTAATTCGAGTTAATATGTAATTTTATGTGAGAGTTTTTTACTGTAACAAAAAAGTTATATGTTATTGTTTGTGAGAGCTTTTTACTGTAGCAAAACTTGAATTTTAAACTCGAATCAGCGAAATAAACGGATAACTTGATGAAAATCATATGGTTTTAGAATTGTGTCATTAGTGGTAGTTTTTTTTTTTTTTTTTTTTTCCTTTAGCCTACCAGAAGTTCTCCTTATTTATTACATTGTCCCTTGATATAATTTTAACTTGAGTCAACTTACTGAGAGCTGATTCCATTATTTGATAGCTAGAGAATGATTTCTCTTTGATGCTGTGTTGCTAGGCACAAAAACAAGAGGAATTGCCAGAGCAAGTATTGTGCTGTGTGCGGTTGAATAAGATTGACTTTGTAAATCATGGCCAAATACCAACACTAGTGACAATTGATGATTGATTTAAGGACTATCACTTGGTGGGTATTGCTTTTCAAGTGTGTGTGTGTGTGTCTATATATATATATATATATATATATATATATATATATTCCGGCAAAACAACAAGCAAGAGTTGTACCAACATTTTCTCTTTAAATTACCGAGAAAGATGGCCAAGGAGCATTCTTTGGTATATAAAAGGGAAGAAGTAAAAAAGAAAAATGTGTTCTTTGTCTAGTAGGAAAAGAATGTATTTGATTCTAAGCAATATGGTTCCAAATTATTATTATTATTTTTTTAAAGATTTATTTCAATCTTTGTTTAACTGAGTCTGTAATCCATAAAAGCCATAATCTGAATGAGAAAGTAACATTATTCTGTTTAAAAAGATCAATTAAAAGTTCAAAAAACAATCAAGATTATTTTCACTTTTAGCTTCTCAACATAATCTCAAATCTCACCATATACCATCTTGTTTATAGCTTCATTGGGTTATGTTTTACAAGGAAAATCAGCAATATGGTTATGTTTACTGCCACCTTCATAGCATTCTGGTCAGAATATTCCAAACCTCCAATCTATACTCACGTAAGAGTTGTAAAGAAAGGTTGCGGTAAAAATTAAAGAAAACGACACCATTTTTTTACATACAACAAGAAATTTATAAAACGACAATACTATTCAAACTTGCTTAATCATAATATCGTCAAGATTTCAGAAAACGACCACATATCCTACAAACACCAACAGGTATCCCGCTTAAAACGACAAAATATCATAAAAGTTTACTTTCAAGCGACAATATTTTAGGATAACAAAAACATTAAAGACGACACAGTCTCGAAAAACTCAAGGGGATGATATCACCTAAGTATTTAGAATAGTACAAATAATAAACCTACACAAAACTATAGTAAATAATGTACTTTCTTCGAGCATTAAGATATCAATGACTATAAGGTGATTAAGAAATCTACCAAACTGTAAAACGAAAGAAAAACTTTGTAGTATAGGCCATAATGGCCATGTTTAGAATTGATGCCGTTTTTATTTTTCACGTTTTTTGAGAAAGAAAAACTGAAAAAACGGCGTTTGGCGCAATAAAAACAAAAAATGAAAATGATTTTTTGGTTTAGTGTAAAATGAGAGAAAAATAAAAAATGACTTTTAGTCGTTTTTCATTTTTTATTTTCGTTTTCTTCCCTCGAGAGCAGAGAGAGACACATTAATGGGTTTTTTTTTTACTGAAAACAATCTTTTGATAAAATTACTAAATGTATTTTTAAAAATAATTTTTGTCTGAAATTAAAAATGTTTTCATTTTTATTTTCATACAAAAATAAAATTATTTTAGAACGAGTTCATTTGTGATCATCAACCGCAAAAGGGGAGGGGGGGAATTAAGAGTCCTACTTTCAACCAACCAACAATCCGAGGCCTACAAGTATTGGACTCTGTCCAAAATGGTTCTTAGCCCAATAATGAACTCAGGCTAAGGCATCAGGAGTGAATTAGAGAAAGGGAATTGGCAATTGCATATACAACTTTTATGAAAAAATGAAGCTTAATTTTCAGATAAAGGAAGCATAATTGAATATTTTGGCTTTCAACCTAATTTACGTCTAAAATTCAAGTTCCACGATCAATTTACCATAAAATAAAAGATGTATACTGTTATGTTAAAAAATATGAGAATTATATGGTAGGGTAGAAATAAATAAATAAATAAAAATCTGGAAGGCTACTTTTAACTATAAGATCTGTCTTATATTTTGTTAAATTTTTATATTTTTTTCATTTCGATATGATTTTAGCTAGACCTAATATTTTGTAACTTTTACCATTAACAGGACGTACTCAAATCTACTGTTCAATTTGGTGTTTTAATTGATGCCTAACCAATCAAATTATGCCACATCATGTAAAATTTAGATTGCTTTTTAATTAACTCTTTTGTGCTTATCATGAGATATTGTGGTATGATTTAATTGGTTAGACACCAATTAAAACACTAAAAATTAGACAGCAAATTTAAATACTTAATAGGACTACCATAGAAAACACCTAAAAATGTAAATTAATCTAATGGTAGATTGTTAATTGGAGTTTACTATCTTTATCAATACTAGATATTAACTCACATCAAAATAAAATAAGAATTTTCCACGTAAACTTCTTGTATTGATGGCAAATCAAACAATAAAATCAAATAAAGTGGGACGAATAGAGATTAGCAAAGGCATTTATAAAGGAGATTTTGATTCTCATGCATATTCTATTATATTTTTATTTCTATCTCCATTCATTAAAAAGAGACAATATAGAAAGAGAAACGAATAAAATGGATTTCATCAGATACACACAAAGAAATTGTTGATTATTATTTTACATATAAAAACGAGAAACGTATAGAGATGTGGGCCCCTCCCAAATAGAGACTTGGATATGATTAAATGCATCACATGTTTGTCTAAAGTTACATAATGAAAGACACCCACCCACACACCCTTTTAATTTCCCATCATGTAAAGTCCCAAGCATGACCCTCCCAAAGCTTTTAATTTCTGCTGTTTGTCCCATCTGCTTATGAGAGTGACACCAATATAATAGAGACAGATTTTCTACCATCTGATGTTTGCTCAACGAAATTTTGGCTTTCTATTTGCTAGAAAAGGTTTTGGTTGCTGACAGGCTATTACAGCTAAAATTATAAAAACTTCTAACTTAGAAAAAAAAAAAAAAAAAAAAAGAATTGCATCGTTGCACTCTAAACTATTTAATTTTTGCGTAATTTTTTAACAGTCAATTAGATAATATTCATTATCTATTAGACCTCAATTGTAACTGATTTTAAAATTTAAGGTGGAGTTTGTCAAAATTAAAAGTGGGGGGTGCATTATGCCAAAAAACGAATAGTTTAGTGTGCAATGGTACAATTTACTTTCTAAAAAGATAAAACTCCCTGCATTCTTTTCGTTGTTAGAAAGTAAAAGCTCTCTAGCTATTTCTTACTACTGAAGAAAAATAAGAGAACGAAAACAAGAATTAAAAAATATACAAAAGACGCGCCTACAAAAATTAAAATTGAGACGTTTGGTTCATGGATTAAAATCATGAGATTAAAATCATTTTTAATTTACGTGTATTTTTTTGTGAGAAAACACTGTAACGAACCATGAACCATGATTCGAATTGGGGCACGAATCCCCCAACCAAACAACCCCCACTCTCTTATAAGTTATGTCAGCAAAATATCACTATACAACCGTAATTTACTCTCAAAATATCTCTCTGGATCTCGTTTATTTCTCCACATAACCCTAAAAATCATATATACATCACGAGAATTTGGACTGTCAAAAAACATATCTAGAATACCTAAATCGTGAAAGTCAAACCACACAACTGAACATTGAGATACAATCGAGTTACATGGATCCAAGTTCAATACTGAGGAGATTATATACTACTTCTACTACAACAACAACAACAATAATAATAATAATAATAATAATAATAATAATATAAATTGTGAAAGAGTACAAATTGATGTTTGCTAAGACGAGTCATTGTGACGTATATATACAACTACACGACTTCTTATATATGTACCACATATTATTAATGTTTGTCCTTAAATATATATTTGTTGTGGTAAACATAAATGAAATATAGAAGCTAAAAAAGCATAAATGAAATACTATAGTATGTATAGATTTGGCTACACAGAGATCTCGTGAGTATGAGCTCTAATGTGCGTAAGTCCAAGACCTCCACCCGACAAAAGCCAAAACCATGCATGCATGCCGGCCGCACACCAAACTTTGACCAATCAAGTCCTTCTATTTTCTCCATTTTATGCTCTTGTATTATTGTCGTTTGCACCGCAATGCCATGAATTTGCCCAAGTTTGCTGTTTAATTGCTGTGCTTTGTTGTCAAATTACTCAAAAAAGAAAGAAGGAAAGAAAATTAAAGGAATAGGTTGGGCAAAGGCAAATCCCCGTCAAAATGAAGCTTGCCAATCGCGCTACATATTGCTCATTTTCTAGCCTAAAACGTAAACTAAGGTGACGTTTGTTTCAAGAGTTCTGCTTGGTTTAAGATCATGGTTATTGATTCTACTACAATATTTTTTTCTCATAAAAAATTTAAATTTTAAAAATTAAAATCATAAATCATGATTTTAAACCCATAAACTAAACGTCACTTAAGAATTCTTAGAAGATATTGCTGCTCTTGAAAACTATCCCACTTGTTTATATTCGTGTAATACGGTTTTTTTTTTTTAAATAAAAAAAACCTTATTAATAGCGTGCAAGTATAGACGATTAGATTTTTATCAATTTCCGTTAATTAATGACGTGTGTATATACATACATACACACACATCTAATATGACGTTTGATGTAATTTAATTGTACTCAGATATATTATTTTCACACCCTGCTATAAAATTATAATGAATAAATTTGTTGACACATGTTTTAGATTTTACGTCTCCCTTTTTTGGACCAGCTGATGTTGATCTGGCCAATCACGAGATAGTTAGAGAAAGGTAAAAATCTCGCCCCAAATTTCATGAAAAGAAAAGAATAAACTTTGTAATTCTTTTTCATCATCTCTCCTAGATTGTCCTAAATATTTCAATTTTTACGTTAATTGAAAAGCATTGGTTAAAAAAGGGGACGAAATGAGTTTCTGCTCTCTCTCTTTTTTTTCTTTTTTTTTGGTGATTAAAATCTTTTTCATTTCTTCTTTACTCTCTCATGAAGCAACTTATTTTGATTATGATCGTGTTGATCTTTATTGACTCTTTTGGATAAAGGCATCTCTTCTAAGTCCTGGTTTACCAATTCTGGGTCCACTTCACACCTTTTATACTTCTTACGTTCCACTTCCGTGTAAGTTAAAAAAATAAAATAAAGGAAAATAAAGTATTTACAGTGAAGACCACTCGAATGTACAAAGCAAAGCATGATGTGATGCTTTTGTCTTGTGCCGTATTCGGATCATATACTTATTGATGAAACACAATGTTGCTAGCAAATTTGCAATATTTAGCTTTTCCAACTTATTATTTCCTTTTAAACTTAAAACGGGACATAATTTATTTGATGATTGAAATTGAACCAAAAAAAAAAAAAAAAAAAAACATGTAAATTTGACTCTTTCATCGGTTTATTCTCTTATGGCTTTTTTTCCCCCCCACACTTATAATTACTAGGAGACGTATGTAGTCCAAAGTGTGAGAAGCTAATAGGTCACGAGGCACCATCACATGTTCTCAATAACAACAACTAAAAAAGCCAATGAAACGAGGCTGGTCACTAGTAGTCACGGGTCCAAATTTTTCGCATAAATGTTTGACGTGCAAAGTTTTACAATAAAAAAAAAAAATCTTATGTTATCCTTTTTCATGTAAAAATACTTCTTTTATGCATTTTATATGCTCAATGGTTATCTAGTTGTCTCCTTTTCTACAACGTAGTGATTAAATAAATGGCATCTATACATTAATGTTGGTTTTATTTTAAAACAATTGTCATTGTTTTTTGTATGAATAACAATTTTTTTAAGGCTAAAGAATACTTTAGAACAAAAAGAAAAGAAGGTCAAACACAAAATATTCATTTGGTCTAATCCCTCAATTATGGGGCTTAACAACCCCGCCCTTCTTATATTCATTTGGTTTGTTTTCTTCTTGATGTTCCCATATTCAAACCCTTCACATTCTCTTCCTAGTTCTTATCTTTCTACCTAAAAATATTAAAATAACAACAATTAATAATGTAAAGGTTTCTGTTTATAAAGTATAAAATTGGAAGACGCCAATATTTCTCAAGTCTAAAATCACACAAGAGGGTGAAATTTTGGTTGAATTATGACTTTCCACTAATAAACCAACTAAAATAATAAGAGCAAGAGTGCTCCTTTTTTCCTCATCTAGATCTCCAACCCACAGTTGACCAAAAATGTCAAAAAAGTTGCATCATTTTTGGGCTTCTTTAACATTTCCCAGAACCAAAAACAACTCAGCTGCAAAAGAAATCAGTCCTTACACGTATAGGGAAAAATGTTAAATAGTGATATATAAACGTGCGGACAGGAGAAAATGCACAACACCAAATGGGATTTGTTTTTGAGAATTCCAATCCCCCAACCAAAAAAAAAAAAAGAAAAAAAAAGTTTTATTTATATAGTATGAGTATCCAGGGTCGGACGAATCTTTCTGGTCAACTAATTGAGAAATGGTGGGCCTTGAAAATGTGTGGAATTGAGATGGAGAGAGATCTAAAGTATTTAATGCAGCACTAAATTAAAAACAAAAACCAACTAAAAAAAAAAGGGAGATTCTTTGGTATTCATAAGAAAGATTTTTTTAACTGTTAAATATGTATATTTATTTTTTATTTTTACGTTATTTTATATAAATTTAACGGATAAAAAATTTGATCTATCGATATATTGGCGTATCAGAAAAGATCCAAAAAAAATTCATTTTTTCAAATTTTTTACTGGTTTTTAAATTTGTGTTTCTGTGATGGGTGATGGTAAGTCTGTTTTAGTGGTCCTAAAACATTGGTTGGTGTTTCTTGAGTGAAATATTTTACAGTGACATTTTTATTATTATTATTATTTTGGTTTTCATCAAGTCCGAAACCTGACAAGAAAATGCCAAATGCAATTTCACAAGCTTTCAAAGAACTAGTTAGTCCTACCTACATGCACTGCAGACGTCCATGCTATCCTTTTGCCCTTTTCCTCTTGTTATGTCACTCTCATTGCATGTGCAAATTGTTAAATACAAAAATCCATTTTCTATAAAAACAAATATTAAATTCCATGAAAATAATTATTAAAAATAAAAACCACAAACTGTGATAAATATATAAAATTCTTCAGCATATTTGACTTGGATTTTCTACCTTACCCCTCTAGTTTTCTCACCTAGTCTCCTTTCTTGATAGAAACTGTATCCAATTAATTGATGTTTTGTCTAATGCAGAAGTGTTGCTAGATACAAATACTATCTCCATCTCTATTGTGGTTAATAAGAAGTGCATGTAGAATAGCCTTTTTGACTTCAAGTTTTTCTTATTTGTAATTTTGTGAAGCTAATGATACATTATATAGTGGATATAGTTACTAAGTCACATCCTAAAGATATATATATATATATATAAATAAATATTGTTTGTGTTTGTAGACCTGTGGAACATGACACCTTTCAAGTAAGGCAATTGAAAATTTCGGCAACTTATTTTTTGTTCTCTTATTATTATTATTATTATTATTATTTTGAGAAAAGGGAATTGCATTCCAAATAAGAGAATTACAAACACTAATTCAGGCGCGAAATACCTCAACGCAATTAGCGACTCAATCCCACCCATAGACCGGAACTACCGGTAAATTCGATTGAAATGCTCAAAAGGATAATATGTGTACCGAGTTCTGACAAGCAGAAACTAAAGAGGCACACAACAATTCGAGGAAACATATAGTTCTTTCAAACACACCACTAAAGTTGGCGGGTAACTTCAATCAAACGGGATCAAGATACCAAAGACACCAATACCTACTACAACACCGCAAAGGAAACATACTTGCAGTTTAGACAAAAAACCTACAATAGAAGGTGGAGAGACCACCTCTGTTATTACAACGAAAAACTAACAAAACAACCAACACACGCTAAAACTAATCAGTAGAAACATCAACGCTCTTATTTGTCTAACACAAGAACAGGGAAAAGGCCAGGCGACATCGACTGGATATCCGATTACAAGCCAACAGCTGCCAAAGGTGAAAGAGGGGACTGCAACATAGCAAGCGAGCCCGAACAGGGCCGAGCCTCTAGAGCGGGGAGACCACACACCGTCTCCAGCAACCGTCGGAAAGTGAACGCGCCCCACCACAAAGAGAACCATGACTACATCGCTCCAATCACCAACTTCGACCACCATACCACGTATGGGTTCCCTCCAAAGGAGCACCAAGATGAGGGGAACAAACCCCCTTGGGCATAGATGCGTCAACAACTGGACTATCCCAGAAGACTGCAAACACACGCTAGAGAGCACCCCTCAAACACCCACGACTCCTCCACTTCTGGCCCCGTTGAAATCTCACTGGAGACAACGAATCTGCGACACCCAAGGACCCACCCATGGGGCCGGGAGTCCGGTGCCTAGCCCAAGGGCGGCGCTAGACTCCGGCCCGTTGAAAACTGTTGCGACAGCACAAGGAAAGCGAGAGAAGAAGAGAAAGAGAGAAACCCTAATAGTGTGTTTGGTAGGGTGGAAAAGAGAGAGGAAAGAAAATAGATGAAGTATTTTAGAGAGGAAAATTAAATTTAAGGTTGTTTGGTAGAGATGAAATGAGAAAGGAAGGAAAATGAAAATCCATGAGACCTATTAATTTTTAATCCTTCTAACTTTGAGAAGAAAATATGAGGAAAAAAGTTAGACAAACAAATGAAGTGTAAAATAATAATTTTAACCTTCATCATTCATTATATTTTTATTTGTATTGAGGTATTATTATAAAATGCCTTAAATTTAATATTTTCTTTTCATTTTTCTTTCTTTTCTACTAAATAATATAAGAAAAAATCATTTTACTTATTTTACCTATATATTTCACCTCTCAATTCTTACTCTTTTGTCTTTTCTATCAATTCTACTAAACATGGCATAATAGCGCCAGTATTTGTCCTCTTCTTGTTGGGATGTAGTAAATGCACTTGTTTCTCTACCATGCTCCTGAAGATATAAATTTTGAATTATTCAAAATTTCAAATTGGATTCTCATTTTAATTTTAATAACTTTAAAAAAAGGGTTGAAAGTGAAATCAGTTGAAATTGGGACAGAGAAACAGAACCAGAGTCCAAATACGTTGTGACAAGAAGGCTGATTACTTTTTTCGTTTTCAATGCAAGTGTTTGAACAGTTTCGGTAATTGGGATGAGTCTTTACATTTTAACTTGTGACGTTTTAATTGATTAGCAAAAAAAAAAAAAAAAAAACTTGTGACGTTTTAATTAAATTGAAACAGAAAATCACCATAGCTTACAATTTTACTTTCATGGGAAACAAATCAAAGTAATGAGTAGCAAAAGTGAGAATGAAGCATTCATCAACAAGAGGAGACATATATTTCTATATAAAAAAGGAAAAATATTGTTAATAAAGACTTTATGGAAAATTCCGTGAAAATATCATTATACAGTCCTTAATTGCAGATCAAAACTAAAACATGTTTTTTTTTTTTTTTTTTTTAAAGATTTCAAGCTGGTTAATATTATTAAATGCTAATGCAAATGGTCAATTACAACACAGGAGATTCACTCAGGTACCTCTTCCAGTTAAAACTGGTCACAATTGAGAGTCAAAGCAAAAACGAGTAAGTGCACGGGCAATTTTATATGGTAAGACAAAAATTTTGGAGTTTTATATACAATTTTATGATTAATCAACTTAACGAAACCTAAAAAGATTAATCAACTTAACAAGATAGCTAAAATAGGCGTAGCTAGATTCTTAACACAAGTCTCAAGAACTAGGCAGGCCCCAATTTCGTCTTCTCCTAGGCATCAACTACCCACCATAACTAAAAGGAAGCAACAGCATTTATTGCAAACAGGTATTTGTCCAAAACATTAGAGAATTTAATTTTTTGTTGTTGTTGTTTTTTTCATCAACTAAAAAACCAAAGTGAAGCTCATCAGGAAATGAAAGAAACAGGAGCTCGGAAGGAGAAACGGCACTAGAGGTGAGGGGTCACAAACACAATCTCCTTCCAAATTGTTCTTATTAACTGTGTAGGGCCCCGTTTGTTTCTGAATTCTTCGTGAGTTTAAACTCATAATTTTAATTCTGTTACAGTATTTTTTATTATAAAAAATTTAAATTTTAAAATTTAAAATAAAAATTATTAATTTAAACACATAAATAAATGAGCCCGTAGTTTTATTCCTCCCAACAAAAGAAGTTAAAATATTCAATTGGACAAGAGCACAAACCACTATCTTGGGCTTTAGTTTAACTCATTTTCTGTTTGTTTCCCTTTTGGACAAAGTCAGTGAACAAGCAGAGAGAGAGAGAATGAGACTGTATTTCTAGTTTGAGAGAGAAAAAAATAGAGGGTGAAAAAACTTGAGTGATGTTTGATATTCTATAACGTAAATCTATAATTTTAGTTTGTTTACAGTATTTTTTTAATAAAAAATTTAAATTTTAAAAGTCAGTATCAGGGAAAAAAAAAAGTTTTTTTTTTTTTTAATTTGTCTAATAGGATCACTTTTAATATAAAAAATAAATAATTTTGAATATAAATTTAACAATTAAAAATAACGAATAATTGATCTGATCTCGTCAGATAATTTTATTTATCTTCCTTTTTTGTGATTGAAGAGCAACTTACAAAAAAGAGAAGCAAACAACTGTCTGTTGGCACTGGACTGTGTGACACATGATTTGCCCTGCGGGAAAAGGTAAAGCTAGAAGCAAGGGAAAAAAAAGAAAAGTAAAAGGTGACTTGGGAGGTGGTAATTATAGGTATGGAAGGGAAAGCAAAGCAATGCCAGGCCCCGTTCTCTCTCTCTCCAAGTAAAAAACTTTACAACAAACAAAGGAGAAACAATTAAATAAAGCCTGTTTTCTTCTCACCTTCCTTGACCTGGGGCTTGGGCTCTCTCTCTCTCCTTCTCTCTCTCTATGATTGAGTAAACCAGACAAAGCTTTCCTTACTGTCCATTCCTTCATCTTCATCACCATCTACCTTTGAGAGCTTCTCTCTCTCTCTCTCTCTCTCTCTCTCTCTCTCTCTCTCTCTTACCATTTCTTTCCTTTGGTTAGACACCTCCTTGGAGGATGTCCCTGCAACTTTATTATTATTTTCCTCTTGGTTGTTGGTTTCACTTCCACAGTGAATCAGCCATTTTCAGTTTTCCCGGAAAATGAGGGAAAAGAGATAGACACCCACTGAAAACATCATCATTTTTGTTTGCCCATTAAGGCCTTTATGTTATTTTTTCTCTCTAGCTAGTCTCTCTCTCTCTCTCTCTCTCTCTCTGCAGCATTGAACAAGAACAATGAGGAAACATGGTTGGCAGCTACCTTATCACCCTCTCCAGGTTTGTTTTCACAAGATTTTTCCCACCCAAAGTTTCTTTCTTTCTCCATTTTTCCATCTCAATTTGAGTTAAAAGATTGTTCCTTTTTTTTTTTTTTTTTTTTTGCTTTTGGGGTTTTGCCCAAAGGTGGTGGCTGTGGCAGTATTTCTAGCGTTGGGTTTTGCTTTCTATGTGTTCTTTGCTCCTTTTGTTGGGAAGAAGATGTTTCAGTACATTGCCATGGGATTGTACACTCCTCTTGTAAGCCCATTTATCCTTTTTCCTCTTTCTTATGTAGTTTTTTTTTTTCTTTGGTTGGTTGATGATTTGAGATCTGTGATTTTCTCTGCATTTGCGTTTATGTTCATTGTGTTTCTTGTGTTCTGTGCAAACTGAATTTCTCTCCCCTTTTCTGGGTATTTATGGTGACTTCGTCTACAGATCCACTTTAGTAAGTCATTGAGCTTCTCACTCTAGCTGAGGAGGGCATTCCTGTCTTGTGTAAATTTTTAAGGGATCCTGATTTCAAACAACATGAATGAATGTACGCTTTGCTTGGGCTTAAAGATCAAAACCTTATCACTTTTTTGGATAGCAAAAGTGTTTTGAGTGAGTTTCTTTCAAATTTTGGTAAATTCAATTACTTTTATCTATGACTTGACCATTTTAGAATTGGTTACCTAAGTTAGAAGAGTAACAATATAAGAAACTACAAGCTAATGCACTAAGTTAGAATTTTTTCTTTCTTAAGTACTTTGAAGAAAGAACGTATAATCCAATTTGTTTGTGATTGGACTCAAGTAAAGGACTTGAACAATCATGCTTTTTTATGGGTCCTAGACACGATTTAATCTCACACAATTGCAATGGTCTGGTACCATTTTGGTTAGCAAATATGTAAAGCTTGAACTTCTCTTGTCCGCCGTGTTTAACTTTAGCTTGGATTAGAGTTAGACAATTAAGGTTTGGTAAACTCTCTGTTATTTTCAGATTACATGTGTCTTCAGCCTATATATTTGGTGTGCGGCAGCAGATCCTGCGGATCCAGGAGTTTTCAAGTCGAAAAAGTATCTTAAGATTGTGGACAGCGGAAAGCATTCTGGACAAAAGGGATCTAAACTCGGTGGTGAATCAACTTCATCACTACATGATACCACTAGTTTAAAATGTGGAGAAAAACCTTTGGATGAAGATTCATTCGGCAAAGATCCAAATTCCAAAGTCGCAGCTACTGATACCGAGAAGAAAAATACGTCACAAGACCGTTCATCTTGGTTTCTGTTGGCTTGTTGCTCTCCGTGTGCTTATATCTGCAGTTGCTCGGGTTCGGGTTCGGAATCCTCTACTCAACAAATGAGTGAAGAAGGCATGTTCTATTGCAGTTTGTGTGAAGTCGAGGTGTGTAGTAGAAGCACATAAATCAATAAATATTTTCAGTCTTTTGACTCGATTGTCGAATGGTTATATCTTGAGTTGTTTTTTATTCCAATGCAGGTCTTCAAGTATAGTAAACATTGTAGAGTTTGTGATAAATGTGTTGACCGCTTTGATCATCATTGCAGGGTATAAGAATCTATCCCCATTCTGTCTGTTGAAATTTCATTTTCCTTTGGTAATTCTTCCTAATTGAAATTCATCTCTTTTTTTTTCTTTTTTTTTTTTTTTCAGTGGCTTAACAACTGTATAGGGAAAAGGAACTACAGACAATTTTTCACCCTCATGGTTACTGCTCTCCTATTGGTAAGCATTAGCCTCCATCCTTATCCTAGCTTACAACAAATCTCGGGGTGAACCTAAAATTGTTGACCTATTGTTTCCTTTAAACCTCACCTTCTATATTAGCCTTGGCTTTGATCTAATCCCCAACTTCTAAATGATACCTTCCATTTCGACCGAATATTGAACTATGCCTAATCTTGAATGGTTACTATACTCCCTAATTGCCTCAATGAGTCCCACAAGGAATCAGCCACAGCCGAAGATCTCAGAGTAAGCATTTTCTTTTCAAATCATTTTCATTTTAATTGATTATTGACAGGTATATACATGGTTTGTGCACCTTGGGGTTGAGATTGCAGCTTATTCTACAATGGACTACTGGACTCCTTGTGATCATCTCCTGTTTTCTTGAGAGGAAACGATTCTCTACGGAAATCTCCACTAAGTTGGGAAGCAGTTTCTCTATGGTGCCATTTGTTCTTGTCGTGGTAAGTGCTATTTGACATGTCTTTACTTTTCTAGTGTTACACTTTCTCTGTCTCAAGACTCTCAACAGTGAGAATCTAAGTTAATTCATATTATTTATTTTTTCCACAGCTTCTATTATCAAGCTAATCAAGTTTAAATGGAATTGACAGGCACTGTGCACTCTTCTGGCAATGATCGCAACCCTACCGCTTGCGCAGCTTTTCTTTTTCCATATCCTTTTGATTAAGAAGGTAAGCGTGACACTTGCTTCCGTTTCTAATGACACGGGTCATTTTCTTTTTCCAACAAGCAATTAAATGAAGTTAAATTGTGGTCTGCTAATGTGAATAGGGAATCAGCACCTATGACTACATCATAGCTTTGAGGGAACAGGAGCAAGACCAACAAGGAGTTGGAGGTCAGCAGAGTCCGCAAATGTCCCCTGCCAGCTCACTTACCGGATTAAGCAGTGCAAGCTCCTTTACTACCTTCCACCGCGGTGCTTGGTGCACCCCACCGCGCTTGTTCCTCGAAGATCAGGTAAGTGTTTTATTTGAAGTGTACAAATTCTGTTGCTGTCAATAAACTGAGTACTGCTAGGAGTGTTGGGGGATTGATTTTAGATTAGCTCTTCTTTTTTCTTTCACTCATTATTTAGACCGTATTGTTTGACTTGGTTATGCTCTGACTTTTTTTTCTTTTTTTCCCCAGTTTGATGTTGTACCACCAGAGACTGGTTCTGTTAGTTCATTAGGAAAAAAGGTGGCGGGAGAGGAAACAATTAAAAAGAAGAATCCTGCAGCAGTGAAGATTAGTCCATGGACTCTTGCAAGACTAAATGCGGAAGAGATTTCAAAGGCTGCAGCAGAGGCAAGGAAAAAGTCCAAAATCTTGCAGCCTGTGGTGCGACGGGACCGACCTTTTGGACTAGAAACTGACAGTAGCTTTGGCAGCAGTGGTCGCCGAATGTTTCCAAGGCCTGACAATAATAGAAAGCGAGGTAATAAGCGGGTGCGGCTCCCAGCTGAATTACCCATGGAGCCACTTAGCACGGTCTCAGCTAAGGCTGTTACCAAAGGCTTCACTGAGACATCGTCATCTAGTTTGGCTCCTCTTCAGCTCGAAGCACGGAGTGCTTTCCAAACAAGCCGTGCCATGTCAAGCTCAACTGGGATTGTTGCTTCCTCTCCGGAGAGCAGTTTGGACTCACCTGACATCCACCCATTTCGAGTGTCCTCATCAGGAGCTGAAGAGGCGAGGCGGCTCGCAGGTATGTCTGCTGCTGGTCTAGCTGCTCATAATGGATTCCCGTTGTCAAGATCAACTAGTGATGGTTACGAAGCGTCTGGAGGAGAAGATAGCGACCGAGTTCCTTCAAGAATTGCACAACGGTCGACAAACTGGACCAATGTTCTCTTCAGCTCCGAACCCGATGAAAGAATCTTCAAACTGAAAGCATCTTCCTCTGGACATGCGGACCACAGAAAGCTATGATGATCAGCTTTGATTCTAATGCAAAATTTAGGTCATTTTGATTTTATCAGGAGGAATTGTTCACACCAATATTCTTTCATTTGTGGTGGGCGGGTTTTTGAGGTCTCGGGGTTTCATGGGTGAAAGTAAGACATGAAAAGGGGCTGTATGGAGTTCTTAGAATTGGCTTTTAATTGAGATGCACATACATTTTGTACTTTGCTTGAGCTCGAGCTCCATTCCAGCCTCTGATGGGGTTTCACAGAATGACCAGACCCCACTCAATGTTGAGTTTGCTGCAAGTAATGCTAAAAAATCTTCATTTCTGTTCTGACTGCTTGTAAAAACTGAGTTTCCTTGAGAAGCTTCTAGTGATTTCTTTACTAGGATCCATAATATTTGCAATGGTTTTCCAACTTGATTCCAATTGTTATTGTTTTATACATGGAAAGTTGAAATTAAAATGCAAACATTTTCCTGCTTTCCATGATTGTCTTTTTACAATTTATGGATTTGTCTTTGTCCGTTTGTTATGGTGTTGTCTGTGGCAAGGCTGTTGATATGGTCAGCGAGTGATACGATTAAAGGTAGCTTTCTGTCCTATGCAGAGTGGGACGGATTTTTATTCAACTTATCCACAGGAAAATTATGTTAGTTTTTATTTATTTATTTTTTTGAGTGTTCCCATGGGGGCTGTCTTCTTGATTGTCAGCCAAGAAAAGCTGCAAATTGCAAATGGGGTCTCTGGCGTCTACGTGAAGTACGATCCCTTTTTCTCTCCGTTTTTTAATGTTTAAAAAAAAAAAAATTTTGGAAGAACATATCCTCCTTTTTGTCACTTTGGTCATGATGTGGAATTATAAATAAGTTTTGGGGAATTCCCCAATGTTTGGAGAAAAAAAAAAGACAGTTTAATCGAATATTTAACACCTATAAATTTGAATAATAATAAAAAAGATCCATTCCGACTTTTGGGGTATGTTTAGTAGGAAGGAGTGAGAGATGGAGAGAGAGAGAAGGGTGAAGAGAGAAGGTGAATATCTTGTTTGGTAAGAATGAGAAGAGGAGAGGGAAGAGAGATAAAATGAGAGACTCTTTTTTCACGCATATTATTTTAGATTCTTTAATTGATAGAAATAAGGGTGATAATTCGTGTTAGTGGGTGGTATTTGTGTCAATCTCTTTATTAATCGTATCAAAAAATATTAAGTCATATAAGACTCGTTTATTAAACGTGTCAAAGATGTTAACCCAAACACGATGCATTTATTAATCGTATTAACCGTGTGAACCCGTATAACCTGTTTAAATTAATAGATTGAATAAATAACTAATATAATAATAACTTATTTAACATGAGTATGACATGTGTAAAATATTTATTGGTCAATTTATATTTTCCTTCGAGAAAAATAAATGAATTTTACTTATAAATATTAAAATTCATATTATTTATATTTAATATGTTATATAAACTTTCAAGTTATATCACATATCATTAGATTGCATATGATACATAAAATTAATCGTGTCATTTCGTGTTAAGAGGTCGATCATAACTTAACCCATTTATTAATCGTATCAACCTAATTATAACTTAAACTTTTTTATAGTAAACTTGCTAACTTCGTGCATGTTTCGTGTCATGACTCAAATTACCACCATTAGATAGAAAGAATGATCCAACCAATACACCTAAAATTAAAAGAAAATGACTTTTTTACCCTTCAAAAGTAATTCTTAATAAATAGTAAAATAAACAATATAGTAATTAAACAAAAACCTATCATCTATCTTTTCAATTATCCTTCTCTCCTACCAAATAACATAAAGAATTATTATAATTGTCCCCATCCTTCTCATTCTCCATCTCCTAGTTGATTCCTCTCATTTATTTATTTAAACGAAAGATTTGAAGACTCACAGGCTACCAAACTCAAGGCTTCTATCTAAACTTTAACTCCTTTACTTAAGATTAATTATTATTGTTGCATCTAATAGTCGACTTTTAGTTGTAAACAAAAAAATAAAGATTGAGCTTTCTATCATTCTGCTAATCACATAAAGTAAAAACAAAATATGCAAAATTGATATAACATAATACAATTTACCGTTTAAAAGAACCCTAACACGATAGGTTTTCTTTTCATATCTAGTGTAGAATATAAACCCATGGATTTATGCATCTCTCTCATAAAAGAATAAACAGAAAAATAAAAAATCAGATTTGATCCATTTATTTCTTGAAACTGTTCTATGAAAAGGAAAGTCAACTTAAGGTAGGAGCAATTTTTTTAGTACTCAAGTACACTTGGTTCCTGACTTTTAAAACATCTCATAGTCGATTCTTAAATTTTCTGTTTGCAATTTTAGTTCTTAATTTATACAGATTCTTTTAAATATTTAACACCTAGTTAACAAAATGATCGAAACTGAGACAGAGTAAAAATTCAAAGACTAATTGTGAAACGTTTTAAAAGTACGACCAATGTGAGATTGAGATTAAATCTCAAGAAGGAATTGATCCTAATAAGAATTAGCCCATTTAAAGATTTTCGTTTATAAGCATCCAAGGACTTTTACATAGATCCTTAATGAAGCAATAGTAATTTGAAACATGCACATGTCATGGAGGTAGTTAACAGCTAAGGTACACTGATCCACGGCCCAACAGCAAACTCATCTCAGTCGTCTGTCTCGTCGCAACATCAAGCCAATATTCAAATTGACGCCACTAATAAAGGGGAACACTTGACGATTAACTTTTAGCTTTACTACTACAAATATTTAATCGGAAATTATATATCATGATGTGATCGGAAATTATTGCAATTTCACAACACAAAAAGAACAAATCACGATCAACATTCTTTACATACATATATGTGTATATTTTAAAAGAAACATCCCTTACATATCATTCATCTTTGATTTTCTTATTTATGCATGCTGTACTCAAAATATTTGAAGTATATGTTACTAATTTGGATCATGACTTACTAAAGCTCGTTATAATAAGTATCAAATTTAAACGCATAATCAGAACAAACAACACGATCATCAGCAGCTTTCTCATGATTAATATCAATGGGAAATCTTACCCACTCACAGTCAAACTCCTCCCCATCATGAATAGATATGCAACACACACGTACATGACCGTATTCACAACCATTTCAAATAGCATAAACAGCGATTTGAAATACGAAGCGACCACAATTTGACAATTTGTACAAGCAACACCAATAAGAACAAGCACTTCCGTTCAGGATCAGTAGCTAATGACGGATATTTAGTACTAGTACTCCTCTCCAACACCACATACCAAAACCCGAAAACCAAGGACAATAACAAAACAAAGACCTCTCCTGTCCTTGACCAAAATTTTACTCCGCTTCAAGGCGGCAAACCCCCAAGTTGATTCGGAAATTATGTTGGGTGGCTTTTTTTAACGATATCTTTTTGAACTTTTTTGATTTTATGAAAATGGTTGTTTTGTTTATATGAGTCAATTATTTATAGATCATAATTAATCAGTGATTAACTTACAATTAATTATGATCGATCGATTTATTATTAATTTATTAATAATTTATCATTAATAAACATATAATTTATTCATTAAAATTGATTAATTATTGATTGATTTTGATTAATTGTTAACTAATGTTGATTAATAATAATAAAAATAATCGAATTAATCAATAATAAATTAAAATTAATCATGATTGACTGTTTAGCCACTACTAAGTTAACGAAAACAGTCATTTTTATGATTCTGTTAAACTTCAGTCATTTATGAAAACATCCTTCAAAAAAAGCCATTTGTGTTGAAACCCCTTGATTCCGTCACGACAACTACAGATGCCAGGGCCCAATTCACTTGCAGATATATCGCTATCACGATGAAAAGAACCGCCATCGCCATGCGGATCGCAATGAAATAAGGCAAAGAGTCATCGATCTGAAACCCTAACAAGAAAGCTGCAACGATCACTGAAGCGAACAAGACCGCGAAGACAATACTAACCGCCAAAATGATTGCGTCGATGAGAAGAGTGGTGGCGAAGAGCGGGAAGAAGGAAGTGGAGAGGGACTTGATAATGGATTTGGGCTTGATATGGGTTGGCAGTGGAGGCCGTGGAAGAAGGTGTAGGTGATCGATCCGACGGCGCAGATGGAGAGGACTAAGTGGAAGAGGAAGTATGCGAGAACAAGCG
>NW_010366489.1:409571-419835 GCF_000414095.1 Morus notabilis | reverse complement strand
AAAGAGTGTCGGTGGGAAGGAAATTGGCCGGTTGGTTTCGTTGATCATGATCATGAGCTAAAGTAGTATTATTAGCGGTTTGATTTAGGAAGTTTTCACGGGAAACTACGGAGTAAGAGAAGTGAATTCGAAGCAAGGGATAGACGGCGGAGGCCATGGAGAGAAGGAGAAGGAAGAGGAAGAAGAGGGCTAAGAAGTGGCAAGGTTGAGATTTGATGAGTTGCCTAGATTCTAAGAGTACGTTGGTGGAGTTTGGTACTGGTTGTTCGGGTGGTGGTGAAGTTTCCATTAACGTTTCTGCCATGGCTGATGGAGGGAGGTGATATTGGAGGAAGAGGAGATAAAACAGAGAGGAAGTGAAATCGAAAACTGAGAGTTTGCAGGGTTTGGTTAGCTAGATGTGGTGGAGCTTTAACTGTGGTTTGGTTGGAGTTACAAGTGAGCAAAGCAAAACTTAAAATTATATTTGTTTGACGACTTGACCCCGTCAGTCAAGTCTTTAATACATAAACAAAATCATGTTTAAGCTATTTCTATTTTCTTTTATTTTTTTACAACAATATATACTGTTCTAAACGTTATTTTACAAAAATCGGTTATCAAAGTAGGTTACACCTAAGACATATATACTAGTTAATCCACGCCCCACTTCTATGCGTCGTCCATCAATATTGCGACATTAGCTAATATTCACACACATATATAATTTGCATGCTAAATCTAAACCCCACCCCGCCTTATCTCATACAATTTAATTTTGGTGATCGTGCGCTTGCAATTAATAAAGCTAAGATTTTAGAGCCATATCATATTTTATGTATACATATGTTATTGTTATTTCTATTATTAGCAAGTATACGTGCCTGAATTAATTTTGGAATCATTAATTGTAATAGGATGTGGTGGTTTTATTGTCTTAATTCTTTGAAATTTCATGTGTATAGAGATTATATTGGCTTACTTTTATATAGATTCACTTCTTTTTTTTTTTTTTTTTTTTTTTTTTTTTTTTTTTTTTTGGTGGTGGTTGTAGTTTGTTTTTCTCTTCTTCAATAGTATAAGCTTTAATTGA
Source organism: Morus notabilis (assembly GCF_000414095.1). Taxonomy (NCBI): domain Eukaryota; kingdom Viridiplantae; phylum Streptophyta; class Magnoliopsida; order Rosales; family Moraceae; genus Morus; species Morus notabilis. Next base: position 418,763 of record NW_010366489.1, on the reverse strand, counting down.
GGTGATATTCATTCATTAATAATCCTCAGGTATAATTACGTTCTACAACTTAACAAAGAGGTTTTAGGTTTTTAGTTCTACTTCCACAAATATTCAAGAAACATCTCAAGGGTCACATTTGTGAATGGCGTCCCTTTTGAAACATATCACAATTTTCAAATATTTGCATTTACCACTAGGGGTGTTGATGGACTTACGTAACTAAACAAACAATAGTCACTGCGAGGAAAAAGTAGTAGTTTTCAGATAGAGTTCGTGACTCACTAAACCTCATTATAATAAGTACTTAAGTTTAATTTAGACACATAATCATCATAATTAAACAACTCCATCATTAGCAACTTTCTCATGATGAATATCAGCGGGCAATCTGACGTAGCCAAACTTCTCTCCATCATGAATAGATCTGCAATATACGTACATCACTGTCTTCACAACCATTTCAAATAGCATAAACAGCGATTTGAAACTCGAAGGGACCATAATTTTCACAATCAATACCAATAAGAACAAGCACTTCCGTTTATGATCTAGATCAGTGTTACGTGAAAACTCACAAGTATACGAATCGCACAAATAATAAAGTGTACAAAAGTATGAATATCGATCTCACGATGATTGTGTTTAGCTTTCGTTAAATATCAATATTGATAGCTTCTAGGATTGTTTTTATATATTTTTATAACTAAAAGAAAATAAAAATGCAAGCAATTGTAAATAATCGAACTAAGACTTCCTAATTTCTCCTTGATTGCAAAATGCTAAAGCTGTGCTAAAGGAATGCTACAGCATTCTGTACTAGTTAACCAAACTCAAATTTGTGCATAAAGTTCTTCCGAATTAATTATGACTATAATTCCTCAATCCAATTTCATCATATTCCTATGTGAATATAGTTCATGGAATTCCAATTTCAAGTTCGGGTTTAGTAGGTTATACAAGGTAAACGATATATTCCTATACCTTCTACAAATCAATATATTCCTATATTGAACATGCATCATCCATGTAAAGTCCAACCTAAATTAATTTTTCCAAATCAATCTAAGTCTAGTTCTACATTTGATTTCCATCAAAAATAAAAATTAAGCAAGTAAATACACATGAATGAGCAAGCACAAAAATACCATAAACAATCCAAAAGTAAAAACTAAAACATCACAATCTTAGTTCCACTAGGAGCTTAGCTCACAAAATTAACTAAATAACATCAAGTGTTTCATCATTTTTTAGAAATTACAAAAATAAAGAGAATAAAGATGGGAAAGAAATCACCAAATGGAGGTGTCACGAACTCCAAAATCTCTTCCCAAAATCTTCATCTTCCTCCTTCTTGAAGCTCCAAAATGCCATCTTTAACGGTGTTTACAAAATAAAATTATCTAAATCTAAAACTAAAAATAACTCCTAAAAATAAAATCCTACAACTCTAAAAATATATATATATATTTTTTTTTTCTTTTCTTCATTCCTCTCTTCCCCTCTTGCTCTCTGTGGCTTCTCGTATGAGGGCTGGAAGAAGGGAGCGAGATGGCTTCCCTCTGTCTCTTGCGGCTGCCCAAAAGATGGGATATTAATCCCTCCTATTCCTTTGCATGCGTGAAGCAAGAGAGAGGCACAAGGGTTTCTGGACATGTGGCGAGTTAGGAGTGGTGAAGGAGCTAGTGGGATCCATGTGGTAGAAGTGGAGAGACTGAGAGTGAGGGTGCACGCAGTATTGGTGGAGCGCGAAGCAGAAAATTTAGCTCCTTTTTCTTTGTATTTTGATCCCATTACATTTTAAACTTTTCACTTAAACTCTACTGTTACACAAAATTAAATTACATAAAATAAACTAAAAAATAAAATTAATTCTAAATAAAATAAAATGAAATAAAAATAAAGTAAAAATATTAAAAATTAAATAAATTCTGAAGAACAACATATTTTTTAATCTAAATAACTCCATTCATGGAGTTATCAATCAGTTACTAGTAATGAAGAATATTTAGAAAAAAAAAAAAAAAAAAAAAAAAAAAGCAGGACAAGACCACGGACAAAAACAGGACAAGACTTCTCCTTCCCTTGATCAAAGTTTGACTCCACTTCAAGGCTTCAAACCCCGAAGTTGATTCTGTCACCACAACTACAGATGCCAGAGCCCAATTGACCTGCAGATATATCGCCACTGCGGCGAAAAGAATCATCATCACGCCGATCGCGGTGAAATAAGATGAAGAGGCATCAATAGGAAACCATAACAACAAAGCTATAATGATCATCAAAACGAGCGAGACTGCAAAGATGATACTAATCGCGAAAATGATTGCGTCGACGAGAAGAGTGGTGGCCAAGAGCGGGAAGAAGGAAGTGGAGAGGGACTTGATAATGGATTTGGGCTTGATGGGTTGGCGGTGGAGGCCGTGGAAAGCGGTGTAGGTGATTGATCCGACGGTGCATGCTAACAGGACTAAGTGGAAGAGGAAGAATGATAGGATAAGTAAAAGTGCGTTGATGAGAACGATATTGGCCGGTTGGTTTCGTTGATCATGATCAGGAACTAAATTAGTACTATTAGTAGTTTGATTTAGGAAGTTGTTTTGGGAAACTACGGAGTAAGAGAAGTGAACTCGAAGCAAGGGATAGACAGTGGAGGCCAGGATGGATAAGAAGTGGCAAGGTTGAGATTTGATCAGTTGCCTTGATTCGGAGAGTACGTTGGTGAAGTTTAGTACTGGTTGTTGGGGTTGTGGTGAAGTTGTTATTGATGTTTCAGCCATGGCTGATGGTGGGAGATGATATTTGGATGAAGAGAAGAGATTAGACAGAGAGGAAGTGAAAATGTGGTGGAGCTTTAGCTGTGGTTTGGTTGGACTTTAAGGAGCAATGCATAACTTAAAGACTACGGTGATCTCCCGTGCAAGAAGAGAATTATATGTTAGATGACTTGACACAGTCAGTGAAGTCGTTCCTAAACGTCTTAGCAATGTTACACGACACTAAACACCACTATTTAATAAAAAAAAAATGAGTTCCGCAATGCTGCTTAACACCTAATAATGCTGCTTAACACCCTTGAGCATTTCTCTAAAAGTCCCCATGCCATGTATGTATATCCGTCAGACTTAAGGTGGGGTCCACATGGCATGGGATCCATTTTTTTGTGGCTGATTGGAATTATCCCGATCGAAAACAAAAGGATTTTCATTCTAGACAAACGAAAAATAAAAAACAAAAATCATTTTTTAATCTCTTTTTAAAAAGAAAAAAACAAAGAAAAAAGTTGGCCATAAAGTTGGTGCGAGAAATATTAACATCACTCATTTTATCACTTAATTTCTCACTCTCTTACTTATTATTCTGCTACATGTCATTTCACTTCCCAAAAAAAATAAAGTATAATTATAAACCATTATTCAACCAATTATGCCACATGTTAATATTATAAAATTCTATTGTTGTGTAGGAAAACGTGCGTCGACAAGTCGGATGACGACCATACAACACGTGGCCTTATACTGGTCACGTCAGGTAGCTGTCGGCGCCTAGAACTTGTGCCCCTCCCCCTTATGATATGAAAGGGTCGATCATCTATGACCGTCGACCTTACATACGGTCGAGACCTATATGATCCGTGATAGGGTCGACAGAGAGAGAGGCTACATCTTGCTTAATACGGTATGAGCGCCGAGGGCAGAACGTAGATGATTAGGCCCACGCCCCAAGAAAGACCTGATATGACAAGTTGGAAATCTTGAAGTTACGTCTAGGTTTAGAGAAAGTCAGTGGCACAGGAAATGATTATGAACTCCTAAACCGCCTAAAACGGACGGTTGAAGATTACAGGGGATCTGCAGAGTCGTAATAAGTGACAGATTGGGTGAATGAACAGTCCAAAAGGCGCTGGCAGGCTACATTCTAGTCAAACGAGATGGTATGCCACTCGAGTGGATGGACCACTTGGAAGGAACCGTCAAAAGAGCCCTGGAAGCAGCCCAAATGTTCATATGTACCTGATAAGCTATAAAAGGGGCTAAACCCCAGAAGAAAGGAGAGGTTGGTCGAATGTAGTCAAGAGAGAACAAAAAGAATAATACAATTTACAGTGGATGTAGCTCTTAATTAACAGAGTGAACCACTCAAAACTGGTGGGTGTTTATTCCTATTCAAGCACTATTTTTACACTGCTCATCATATGTTCTTCACAAAACATCCACTCAAACTCTAATACATAGTTAAATTACAAGTTTTAAATTGGTAACCCAACAAGTCACCGCAGGGTAATCCGGTACGGTCTTGTTGATGAAAATTGACCGTCAACATCCATCATAATATATTACTCACTTTTTTATTTTTATTGTATCTATTTTCCTTTTTTTTGAAATGTTTTTTTTATCTTTTTTTTCCTTCTTTAAATACCGTTGGACTTCGAACCGATTTTTAAAAGAATATGCATAACGTACAATAAATGTTAAAAATATAAGCTTTATACATATACATATAAAATATATTATCCAACTATAATATATATATAAGTATATTGCGTTATATTACTATAATTATACACTATATATATAGCATAATGATCCTAACAGAACATATATTTTTCTAAGCGGGTTTTAAGTTCTATTGGGATCTAAAAAGCACGATAAAATCCATTAAAAGAAAAAACGCACGAGAAAAAGAAAAAAAAAAGTAACAGCATGTGTATATAATATGTAAAGAAAAGGTCTTTTCTAAATTCTAAGATTGCCCAAAGATTTTTTTTTCTAAGGTCTTTTTCAAAATTGCCTAACGATTTACAAACAATGTTGATGAATGTTTCTAGAAAAAAAGTAGGGACCTTCTGCCGGAGTTCTATTGGGATCTAATAAGCATGATAAAATCCATAAAAAGAAAAAACGCACGAGAAAAATAAAAATAAAAAGTAACGACATGTGTATTTAATGTGTAAAGAAAAGGTCTTTTCTAAGATTGCCCAAAGATTTTTTTCTTAAGGTGTTTTCTAAAATTGCCTAACGATTTACAAACAATGTTGATGAATGTTTCTACAAAAAAAGTAGGAACCTTCTGTATTCTGTAGTACCGTAACGTACTGATAGGTTAAGTTTTTTATCTTTTAGATTTACATAAAATTACGTAAAAATTAAAAAATAAATAAATTTAACGGTTAAAAAAATTTAAACTATCAGTACGTTAAGCATACCAGAGAATCTCCTAAAAAAGTAACCAACTATATTTAAAGAGGAAAAATCAAAAAAGAAAAAAAAAACATTCAACATATTTATAAAATAATACAAAAGTAAGAAATATTATAATGGAATTTTGTTATACTAGAAAGCGGCAAAGTTGTAGTAAGAAGGCAAAACAATGGTCTATAATTATCCTTTATATTTACTGGGAAGTGAAATAACATGCGGCAGAAGAAGAAATAAGATAACGATAAATCCGTTCATTTTACCGATTTGAATTTTGTTACAGTAAAAAGTTTTTAGAAATAATCATATTTAACTTTTTTACTACAATAAAAAACTCTTATATAAAGTCACATCTAAACTCAAATTAAAAATTCGAATCAGCGAACTAAACAAGTTATTAAACTAGCCTTTCTCAGTTGGTGCATATTCATTTTTTTTAACGACAGGTGCAAACGTTTTTACAAAAAATTGGACCTGGAAGTAGCTTACGTACGTACACTGGCCATATGGAATTTCTCTGCGTCCTCGGCCGTAGCAACATGTCAATTAGTCAAATATTAGACACACATACATTATAATACATACCAAATCTAAACTATTTCACCTTACCTATCACGACCTTGGCAATTAATAAAGCTAAAATTTTAGAACCATATTATTTATATAGTATCATCTATACATGTATATTAATGTATTATTTTTATTTCTATTACAACCATATATACATGCATGCCCAAGGCCGTCATACCCAGAGTCAAATCTTGCGACTTCAAAAAATGATCATTATAAATATGCATAAACCTTGAAGGTTTACAAAAGTGTAATGTGTTTATTAGTATGTATTACAGGGCTCCAATTAATGAATCCATTATACTGCCATCTACTAAGAATAAGTTCTTAGTTCTACTTCCACAAATATTCAACAATATCATTATAATATTTTGGCCACATTAGTGAATTAAATCCCTTTTGAAACACATCACAATTTCGCACCCCCAAAGATGGACTTTTGAACAGAACTACCATTCAACTAATTTATTTACATTTTATCATAAACCTTTTGTATGTTATTTTATGTCGTAATTCGAACACAACTCTTATACATTTAAAAACAGTAATGCTAACGAAGAAGAAATAGTAGTAACTTTCATACAGAGGCACTATAGATCATCTTGCCTGACAATACATTTACTTACAAACCATAAAGTTTTAGACACAATTAATATAAACAACTCCACAATTGAATAATGCTAGAGACACCGACTCTAATATTAATTTTTGTGCTAACTTATGAGTTATCATTTTGCACCTACTAATAAAAGATTGATAATTCAAAACTATTTTTTGAAACTAGAATAGGTGTGGCTAGTATTTTCAATTTGAAACTAAAATTTGAGGCCATGTACGATGCACGTGGGGTAATTTTTTAGGTTCCATCCTTATATTAAATTTTAATTATTGTGTTATTGTTTATATTTTTAATAATAGAGATCTTAATTAGTTGTTAGTTAAGAATAACTTTTAAAATAATAAGAATTGCACAACGGAAAAAAATTAAGTGGAAACTCTTTTGAAAAACTATATTTAAATGGGAACATGAGAGTGGAAAAAACAATTTAACAAAAATGCATTAAAAAAAAGACTACACTATAGAAATCTTTAAAAAAATGCAAATGAGGAAATCAGCAAGAATGTATATTGGGAAAACCTGATAAAGATCATGAGGGGAGAGAAAAAACAAAAAACGACAAACAGAAGAAAAGCGAGAGAAAAAACGTAAAAAAAAACAGAATGTATAGTTCTAAAAAATGATAAAAAAATCAAAGAGTAAGAGAGAAAACAAAAATGAGAGACTAAATAAGCAAGTAAAAAAGGATGGGGGACCAAAAAAAAACAAAAGGAAAAAAGTAAAGAAAAAAACTAAAATGATAATAAGATTAAATAAGGGTGAGAGGAAAAACAAAAATAAGAAACTAAAGAGGTAAATAAAAAAGCAAGGGGACCCAAAAATGAATAAAAGGAAGAGAAATAAGAAAAACAAAAATGAGCACTAAAGGCAAAACAAAAATAAAAGACTTTAAAAGCAAGTAAAGAAGGAAGGGAAAAAACAAATGAAGAAAGAGAAGTAAAAAAAAAAAAAAAACAAAACAAAACAAAAAAAAAACAAAACAAAGAGAGCGAGAAAAGAGGTATAAAAGGGATTAAACTGATAATAAAATAAAACATAGGTATTAAAATGATAATAAGATTAAATAAGGGTGAGAGGGAAAAGAAAAATTAGAGATTAAATGAGCAAATAAGAAAACAAGACGACCTAAAAACAAATAGAAAAGAAAAGAGGGCTCAAAAGCAAAAAAAAAAAAAGGGGGACGAAACTTTTTAGAAACTGAAAATAAAATAAAATATAGGCACTAAAACGATAATAAGATTGAATAAGGATGAAAGGAAAAAGAAAAATTAGAGATTAAAAGAGCAAATAAGAAAACAAGACGACCTAAAAACAAATAGAAAAGAAAAGAGGACTCAAAAGCAAAAACAAAAGGGGATGAAAATTTTTGGAAACTGATAATAAAATAAAATAAAATAAAATATAGGCACTAAAATGATAATAAAATTAAATAAGGGTAAAAAGAAAAAAAGTAAAGATTAAAAGAGCAAATAAGAAACAAAGGACCCAAAAATAAATAAAAAAATAGGGCCCAAAAGCAGTGTTGGAAGTTCGGGTCGGCGGGCTGCCCGAAGCCTGAATTTTTTCGAGCTCGGGCAGGCAAGCCCATTGTTCGCCCGCCAAGAGTTGATTTTTGGGTTCAAGCTCGGGCAGCTCGAATTTTACATCTTCTCCTTTGCCCGCTGCCTTCTAATCGCCGTTTACTGCCTTCCGCCGGAATTTTTTTGAATTTTTCCGACCATGCCCGAACTGCCCAGCCCGAAAAATGCCCGAAAATGCCGTGTGCCCAAAGTGCCCGAAAAATGCCCGATACCCGACTGCCCGAAATGTGCGTAACGGCTACTTTTTTTAATTTTGCCCGAATTCTACCTGAAAACCTGAGGTGCCCGAACTACCCGAGGTGCCCCGAATTACCCGAAAACGGCTAGTTTTTTGAATTTTTGCCCGAAAACCCGATCTGCCCGAGGTGCCCGACTGCCCGAATTACCCGAATGGCTAGTTTTTTGAATTTTTGCCCGAATTCTGCCTGAAAACCCGATCTGCCCGAACTGCCCGAGTTGTCCGACTTCCCGAAAATCAAAAATAGCCGTTATATCCCTTTTTTTTTAAATCATTTTTTAACCCTAAAATTTTCCTATAAATACCCCCATCCCCCACACATTTTTCTCACTCAAACTCTCTCAATCCCTCTCAATTTCTTTCAATCTCTCTTAATTTCTCTCAATCTCTCTCAATCTTTCTCAATCTCTCTTAATCTCTCTCACAATTTTTTAAAAACTATCACATTATCCTAAAGCTCTCTCTCTCTCAAATCCATCTTATTTTTTTATAATGGATCCTTTTGGTTATAGTAGTATTCCCGTTGATGCCCAACACAATGTAGAAGAAGGACAATTTCCCACTAATGAGTTTGTTACGCAGGAATCTACTAATCCGAGCCCTGGTGGACGTACTGGAGGTCGTGGTCGCAATAATGGTGGTGGGCGTGGAAAAGCGGCGAGTGCGACTGTGTCTGCGTCTGCGTCGGCAAGTGTTGCAACCTCCAGGAGGAAATGCAAGTGTACCTCGACAGTTTGGCATCACTTCAACGTAATTGATGAGGTGGATAATGAAGGTAACATAGCTTAGTGTAAATATTGTTTATCTAAATTACAAGGTGACACTATTCATGGCACCACACACTTGAGACGACACTCTGAAAAGTGTCTTCAAAAGCTTAGCCAATCTAGCGGACCCGAACTCTGCCAAACACAATTATCTTTTGATCGCGCAACCGGTGGTCTAACCACTTGGAAATACGATCCGTAAGTAGATCGTATGGAAGTTGCGCGAATGATAGCTGCTTTA
>NW_010366489.1:375414-409032 GCF_000414095.1 Morus notabilis | reverse complement strand
CATATAGATGAATTTGATTGGCAAATTGCCGAAGTTTTGTATCAATTTTTAGGTAAGTTTCATGAAGTTACTCTAAAACTTAGTGGAACATACTACCCAACATCACCTTTAGCTTTAGGAGAACTTTTAAGAATTAGTATTTTATTCCACGAATATAGGGATGACACAATCTTAGGAGTTCATGTTCATTCTATGGAAAATAAATTTAAAAAATATTGGTCTAAGTTGCCTTTGTTATATGGTTTAGGTACAATTTTTGATCCTAGATTAAAATTAGACGGATTAGAAAGTGGTTTAGAAAACTTAGGTGAATTTTTAGGCATCACTTGTATAGACCAATTTTCAATAATAAAGGCAAAAATATATGAGATCTATAGTAAATATGAGATTAGGTTTAGAAGCACAAACTCTAGAGTACAGGAACCGCAACAACAAGATGAAAACCCACATTCATTCTTGAATGTTTTCGGGTTAAAGAAGAAGAAGAAGACAACTCAAACGGAAGCAGTGAGTGGAATTGGATCTTTATCAACAAGTGGCAGTGGCGGCAACAGCTTCAACGAGCTTATGGTGTACCTCAGTGAATGCTTAGTAGTCAGCAATGCGGCAGAATCATTTGACTTAGTTCAATGGTGGAAGGCACGGGCATTACCTTGGCCAATCCTAACTCGATTGGCAATGGATATATTTTTTATCCTAATCTCCACTGTTTCATCCAAATAAGCCTTCAGTACGACAGGAAGAATACTTGAGGAACGCCGGAATGCATTGCAAAGAGATATTGTTGAAACCTTGGTTTGCATTAAGGATTGGGATCGGGCCGATCAACGTCTACAAGATACAATTTCACCGGCAAGCCAAGAATGGATCGATGAATTTAATTGATTAACATTTAATTTTGAAGACGATCCCTCAGCTTCAAATTAAATTGTAAATTTGTAATTTGTAAATATGTATTTACTTTTTACATTGTATTTGTAATTTAATAAACAATGTAAGTTTGTACAATTTGTAATTCGTCACAAAATGATTGCACTCTTTTTTCCTTGCCAAGTTTTCATCCCAATTGGGTTTTTCTTGGTAAGGTTTTTAACGAGACAATAATGAATTACAAATTTAAAAATTAATAAAGAAATAATTTTTTTATATAGTTCATGTGTTCATTTCAAATTTCAAATTGTAATATATATATATATAAATTTTAACACAAAATAACTTAATATTAAAAAAAAAGTTTAAATAATTCGGGCAATTCGGGCTGGCTCGGGCCGTCCAGATGGGCTCGAGCGGCCTAATACAAGCCCGTGGCCCGTTCAAGGTGAAATTCGGGCTCAGGCGGGCGGGCTGGGCTCGGGCTCGAGCTTGGGCAAAAACTTGGGCTTTTCGGGCAGTCGCGGGCGGCCCGTCCAAAGTTCCAGCACTACCCAAAAGTGAAAAAAAAGACGAACCTTTTCGTCCCCGTCCCCTCACAAAAAAAAAGTGCTTTGTCTCTATAAGGATGAAACCAAGGAAAGCATTTTTGACGCTTTTATATACTAGCTTTTAGCGCGCGATGCAAAACTTATTTAAAATTATGATTATATAAGTTGTTTTAATTTATTTTGTTATTTTAAATTAGTGTTATTTTGTCTTGTTTAATTTGTTTTTATTTAATTTAGTGTAATTTTATTTTTTAAGTGTATTTTTGTTCAATTTAATTATTCATTGTATTTTTATTTATGTAGTATTAAAAATTTGACACAAAATGGTGTTAAAATGGACAAAATTAAATTATAAATTACTATGTAATAAATAAAGAAAGATTATAGCTAATAATAATTAAAAATATTTAACTGGTATTTTTTTAGACCATTGGATCAAAAAGATAAACAGCCAGGATGAGCGCGTGTGAAGCGCGTCTGGCGGATAGGGGGTCGACAAGAGAGGTAGTGCGGCAGTATGTGGGGCCACCACTTTTCTCGCAAGCGAATGATGCCACGACACATGGCAACAATTGTCGGCCACATAGGGAGCACTGAAGATTCTTTGCCTCGGTTGTACGTGAGCCTGTTTTTCTAGAACAATCGTATTCTGACACGTGGATACATATGTGATCAGGCCGTTCAATCGTGCCACATGGATCGCACTACAAGCGTCGTCCAGTCGCGTCTTGAGATGTAACTTTTCTAATAAACCCTACCGCACTGGATATTTTCTCCAACAAAACCCCCCAAAAAAAAACTTGAACGAAGCGTTTCGTTCTTAAGCCCAAAAGATTCATTATCTCTTACATGTATGTAATAAATAGTAAGATTCTTCTACACAACCCTTTTAGTTCTATTTTTTATCATTTCTATCTTTTCATTGTCCTTCACTAACCTTAGCATGCAATATGTTTCATTGAAATGGATGGACCTCAACTACAAAAGAATAAATAAATAAAAATCAAAATAAAAGAGGAAGTCATATTGAAATCTATATATCTCCTTTTCACGTTATTAATTTATTTTTCAGGAAGTTTTACATATCCAATATATAGGAATATTTTTTAAAAATAAAATGGAACGGTTGTATAGTATGGGATCAAAATTAATCATGAGCGGGTAGTAATATGTTGGGGCTATGTGATTCCAAAATAGATTTATTATATGTTTTCTTTGATATATATCGCCACCACAGCAAAAAGAATTGCCATTATCACGCGGCGAAATAAGGCGAAGAGGCATTAAGCTGAAACCCTAATTACAACAATACAATGATCACTGAAACGAACAAGACCGCGAAGATAATACTAGGGCTGGCAATCCGGGTAGCGACATGACTCGAAACCCGCACGAAATTAGCGGGTTTGGGTTTGTCATAAATAGGTCCGGGTCAAAATCAGGTCGAACCCGTGAAACACGATTAAATAACGGGTCATTTTCAGGTTGACCCGCCAACCCGCAATTGACCCGCGATAACCCGTTTATTAAACGTGTCATATTTAGGTGACACGATTATACAACCCGTTTATTACCCATTTATTACCTAGGTTAAAAAATGTTTCACTATTATTATTCTCTCTCTTCTCTAATCTCTCGCAGCCGCCTAACCCCAACATAATTTCCAATTTCAAACCCTTCTTCTTTCAGTCTCTCAACTCTCTCGACTCTCTCGGTCTCTCGCAGACTCTCCGCCGCCTGAGCTCTCAGTCCACCGAAGGACCACCACCTGAGCTCACATTCTCTCTGCCAGACTCTCCGCAGACTCTCCACCGGTTCTTTTCTTCTTTTTTCCTCTCTGCCCCATTCTCTCTGGACTCTCCACTCTCTCCGTCAGATTCGACCTTGGGGACTCTCCACTCTCTTCTTAATCTTCGTCAAAATCAGCCTTGGGGAACATATTCTTTGCTTCGGGAACATATTTGGTGTTGTTCTTCGACAGGTATTTCCCTTTTCCGCCCCATTTTTTTATTTGTTACAGATTCGGTGTTGTTACAGATTGATGGTCATATTCTATTTGTTACAGCCTTGGGGAACATATTCTTTGTTACAGATTGATGGCCATAGCCATAGCTATAATATATTTTTTCTGATTTGTAATGTATGCTTGTGATCTTAAAAACACTTGTGATCGTGGAAATGAATGAAAAGGAAAAAAAGATGATGAATGAGGAGGAATTACAAATTTGGATTGTGTTGATTGTGTCCGTTTCTGATGATGAATGTGTCTGTTTCTGATTGTGTTGTTGGCTTTGGCTTCTCGGTCATTTTGGTACACATTAAAGAAAGGGAGGACTTATGCTAGCTAACATGCCTCTGTGTGTATGTGATGTTTGGTGCTCAAACTTTAACTTATGCTTGTTATGGTCAGACATTAAAGTTTAATTGCAATTTCAGATCCTTTTTAGAGCTTTGAAAATGCTTAATCGTGTTATTGATTTTGGATTAAATTATTGTACAGTAATCATGTTCTAATATGGTGTACTTTTGTTCAGTTTTTGTTATTTTTGGGGAGATGTTAATCTGATTGAACCTATACTAATATGTTGTAATTTATTTTTTTGATCCCTTAGGAGAAATGTTAATCTTATTGAACTTTTACTATATATTTGATTTGAGAATAGACTTTGGTTGTGATGATATTTCCTTGTTGCCTAATCACATTTGTTGTAGTGTTATATTTTTATTCTATTTTTTGTTTCTGGTTTACTCCATGATGTAGTGCAAAAAAGTTTTTGATCACCCATCTATTTTCGTGAGTTGGATCCCCCCCGGCCCCCTCCATTGTTCTGATTGTTGTTATTTTGGACCCCTCTCCCCTATTGTGCTTGCTGTCATTTTAAGCAGGTTGCCTCTTTCAATCCTTTTGAAGTGAACCTTCTTTTTGCCTCTTTCAATCCTCCAAAAGGTCTTTCATTTTTCGTTTATTTGCTTTCTAGTTCTGTTTTAAGGGTGTTTTAATGAATACCCATATCACTTTTTCTCTGTTTGATGAATTATAAAGTGTTTGTGGAATTAATATTGGTTTAGAATTATTATACTTTTGGTGAGTTTTTCTTGTCTTTTCTTTTTCTTTTAATTTCAATTTGGTTTGTAGTCTTATTATTGCATAGATGAAAACTTGATTCATATTGCACTTGATAGTTGTTTGTTTCAACTAGAATATTTTCTTGTGAAGATAATATTTTATTAAGGAAAGGTCATTGTCTTGGTGCAATGAGAAAATGTGTTAGAAATATTGTGTACTTTTTGTATCTTCTATCATCTTTAATTTGTCAAGTATGCAAGTACACCCAGATGTCACAGGCAATTCTCCTTTTCTTGTCATACATGAAAAGAAAGTGAAGCCTTTTCCATTGCTTCCCTCAGAAAAAGAAGATCCGGAATCTGAAGTTCCACATGCATCTGTAGAGGTCGAGTTCGAGTTTTCGCAGGAAAAGTGGGTTCATTTTGGCTGTGAGGTATGTTTTATTGATAAGTTGGAGAATTAGTAAATCAGTTGCTGTTTTGCTTCCGAGTTCCAGGAATGTGATTCTTGATGGAAGTATATGGTATGTGAAATGATCTTGTTAGGGTGTTGTTGTTGGGAATAGTGTCCTAGAAGCATGAGATGTAATAAGATATTTATTATTTAATTAATAAAAGAGTTTATTCATCATTTTATGTGCATATATTTATGAATATTTTATGAATATCAAATAAAATTCCGTGATTGTTTATGTAACCTTAAACATAGTATATAAGTGTTATATACGAGAGGATAGTGTTTAAGGATAATAATTAAAAATATTGTTCATGATGAATTTAATTAAAGTTCAGAATCTTTAATTAAAACATTATTAATACATATTGAGTCTACCGATGGTTATATATAGGATGATCTTAATCCTGAGTTCTTAACAGACTCATATTTATGGATTTTTGTCTTTTGATTTACTCGGTACGGATTCTGAGATCTTGAATCCTATTCCTTGTATTTTGGAGACATAATGAAATAGGTAGCTGGGAATGTTATTATACGAGATGGAATCCATTCCTTCTTGAGAAAAAAGTAGATAAATAATTCTCTTGATTGTTGATTTGGTACTTGGATTAGTAATAGCGCTCTGGTTCATGAATGTGTTTTATGAATCACTATCCATTAGAGAATCAATGGTACTCAAGGATGCAGATATAATTAAAGAGGTTAACGGATTATACCTGACTCTAATTATGAATTATTTATGGAGGATTGATCTATATGTAATGACTATATCAAATGGACACTTCGCAGTTTAGAAGTAATTAATGTCTATAATTTCGAGAGTTCAATTCCAAGTTTATAATGGAGTAACTATTGGAATTAATAGAATTAGTTAATTAATTTAAAGTTTTTAATTAATTATTAATTTTATTAGAGCTCGGGATTATAGGTCCATATGTCTCCGCGTCGTCCTTGTAATTCTACCAGACACAGAGGGCAAAAATGGAAATTTTAGAATTACGAAATTCTAAAATTAAATACTCAAAAAATAATTAATTGAGAATTAATTATTTAAATAATTTGATTATTTAAATTTGAATTTGAACACATCTAGATTTATCCATTTAAACTTATTTGATAAGTTGTTCAATTTAGAATTCAAATTAATTTAAGTTTGACTTAAATTGGAATTTGAATTTGAGTCAAAATTGGACTACAGGATAAATGATGATTTTTCTCTTCCTTCCCTATCTGAATTGGCGCCACACACAGGGTTAGAAAACCCTAGGTTGGCCGGCCACATTGGAGATAAGGGGAAGGGATTTTTTGTTCAAAATTCAAAATTGGAGATAAGGATTTGATTCTGTTTTGAAGTTTGACTTCTACTCTTTAAATATGAGAATGATAGAAAATTGTGTAGACAATTTTTGAAGAATTTTTCAGCCCTAAACAGTTGGTGGCCGAATTTCTCTAAGAAAAAGAGAGAGAAAATATTTTTCTCCAAAATTTCACATCGTGCATGCGTTGGTGTTCGTAGAAATTTGAGTGTTTAAGAAACCTGTTTTGTCTCACGTGTGCCCACACACACGTCTACGTGGAATCAAGGAATTGACGTGAAAGACTTTGGTATTCTAAACACAAACTTGGAGTAAGCACTATTCGTGGTCAAAGAATTCAAGTTATCATTCGAGTCAGCTTCCAGGTATTTTTCCGGATTGAGTTCTTGATATATAAATTAATGGGATTAATTTATTCGTGCATAAATTAATATAATCTATAGAGTATCTCAAAAGTTTTTCTGAAATTTTTGTTATATACGATCTGCCTCCCCGCCACGCTTCCGCACCCGAATTCAATTCGGGAACCAGCGGTTATAGCTTTTGCTATGTGAAGGTTAATATAGAAATGACTTAATCCGTGTTCATAAAAAAAATGACCTTCTTCAGGTTGAAGTGAACCTTAGTAACTTAAGCTCATTAGATACTCTGTTCATTACAATTAAACTAATGTTAACTAATGTTTTATTTTGTGCAGATTAATTTAACACAATGGAAATTGATATTGAGTCAATTGAGTCTCAAAGTGTGGATGTTGAGGTTGAAGAGATTGACGGATCGAGTTTTAATACACAAACTCAAGGCGTCGAACTCTAGAAAAGAAAATTCTCACAGGGATCAACGTCTCCTAAACGTAATGATGCACTTGGAGTCCCCACATTGCAACAAATTATTTAAAGGTTTAATTATTAATCATGTATGTTTGTTTTCTAAATTGTGAGACTTTTATGTGTTTGTTTTTTAATTTGTGAGAGACTTTCATGTGTTTGTTTTAATTTTGAACTTAGATTATATAATGTCTCTATATCATGTTAAACAGGTTGAGAAACATGTTCAGGAATAGGTTCTGAAATAGGTTCTGAAGTAGGTTCAAACGTGTTAACGTGTTGACAGTAACCAGGTCATAAACATGTTGACAGGTAATTAACGAGTTGACACGACACGTTTATGACCTGTTTCGTAAACGTGTTGGTAGGTAATCAACGGGTTGACACGACACGTTTACGACCTGTTTAATAAACGGGTTAATCGTGTCATATCGTGTCAACCCGCTAATAAACAGGTCGTGTTTGGGTTTTGAATTTTGACACGATTAATAAACGGGTCGTGTTCGTGTCAGACCTATTCGTGTCAACTGAAGGGTTCAACACGACACGAACACGACCTGTTAACACGAATTGCTACCCCTAGATAATACTAATCGCAAAAATGATTGCCATCGACGAGAAGCGTGATGGCCAAGAGCGAGAAGAAGGAAATGGAGAGGGACTTGATAATGGATTTGGGCTTGATGAGTTGGCGCTGGAGGCCGTGGAAAGCGGTGTAGGTGATTGATCTGACGGTGCATGCGGAGAGCACTATGGGACTAGTTTGGAATTAATGTACTTTTAAAATAATTACTGTGCTTTTAATAGATGCATTATTTTTATTTAAAGTAAAAGTAAAAGCATTAGTAGAGTTTAAAAGGTATAAATTATAACTTCTCAAAATAATTTAAAAACTACATTGATTTATGTGTAAAGTGTTTTTGTACATTTTTATCAAACACTATAATTACGTCGTTTATTATGCAAAGTGCTTTTGCGAATTTTAAAAGCAATCCCAAACACGCCTTTTATCTTCTTTCTATTGACAAATGAAAAAACAAAAATTATATTTAAGCTTTGTTTTTCTTTTTTTTTTTTTTAAAGTTGGTCTTATAATTGCCGCACATTATTATTTTATAAAAGTACATAATTTTTCATGGTTAATTTTGTAGATATATATTATTTATGTCCGTCTAAATAATTGAGGCATCGTAATTTTTTATTTTTTCTTTATTAATTGAACAATAATTATTTATTTTTGAATGAAATGATATAAATAAATTTTGTTTTTTTTACTATTTTGAGTGCTATTTTTAACCTTTTTCCTTATCTTTACAAAAATTGATCATGGAAGTAGCTTACATCTAAAGATGTATACGAATTAATCCACGCCTCACAAGCAATTTCTCTGCAATATCCTCGGTTCATGTGAATTAGTCAATACCCACACATACATAATTACTAGGGCCGGCAATTTCAGACACGACACGATGAAACGATACGAAAACGACACGAGATAAATGAGTTTAGACCGCACGATTATTAATTGGGTCGTTAACGGGCTGGCACGAATAACATGAAAATAAACGGGTTGGATTCGTGCCAGCCCGTTTAACACGCTTAACCCGTTTAGTTATACGGACCATAATCGGGCTGACACGACCCGAACCGACCCGTTTATTAATCTATATATATATATATATATATATATATATTTTAAGATAAAACCCTAGCTTCTCTAATTCTCTTTCTCTCTTTCTCTCATTCTCTCTCATTCTCTCACAGCCCGTTTTATTTATATTCTCTCATTTGCATGAAGGGTGTTTGATAAAAGGGTTAACTTAATTTAACACTCTAACTTTTAAATAAGTTATAGCATGTTGATAAAATTACAAAATGCCAATGGACTTGTAGATGGATGATTTGTAGATGGACTTGTAGATGGTTGATTACAAAATGCCAATGGATGATTTGTAATGGATAAACCTAAACTTTAAATATGTTTTATGCTTTATGCACTTAAATATGCCAATGGACTTGTAGATGGTTGATTATGTTTTATGCACTTAAATTTTTAAATATTTGGTTATGTTTTCAAACTTATTTAAATGTATTTGGTTATGTTTTCAAACTTCTTTAGATGTTTAGTAATTGATATGTTTTGAAACATATGTCATAAGTGATGTTTTAGATATTTTAATGTGTGTTGGCTATTATGCATGATTTTATCTATAAGTGATATTAAATAGTCAATTAATATAGTTTTGAATACAATATAAAATTCACTATTTTTGCTAGTTGGGTCATAAACGTGTTTTTTTCGTGTCGGCCCGTCACGGCACGTTTAATAATCGTGTTCGCGTGTCGTGTTAACCGTGTTATTAGCGTGTCGTGTTCGTGTTTGAGTTTCTGACACGTTTATTAATCGTGTCGTGTTCGTGCTCACTATAATCGTATCGTGCCGTAATCGTGTCGGCCTGAACACGGCCCGCGAACACGAATTGCCAACCCTAAATTACATACCAAATCTGAACCGCACTTCATCTAAACTCATACCATTTGACCTTACGATCATGGGCGTAATTAATAAAGTTAAAAAATTTTTAGCTATATTATTTATTTTATTGATTTGAGTTTAAAATTTAAATTTTATTATAGTAAAAAATTTTTAAAAATATACACATTTAATTTTTTTTATTATAATAAAAAATTATCACATAAAATTACATCTAAACTCAAGTCAACGAACTGAATCGGTTAATATTTTATGCATAGAATAAAGTTACGCGCACCGCCTCACCATGTTACGTGGACTGCCGAATGGCCGTTGAATTCGATTTCTGTGGGACCCATTATTGATTCTCAAAATTAATTAAAAATGTTGCTTTGAAAACAGAACCGTGGGACCCATCGTTTGGTTCTTTTTCTAATTATGTTTTTCTTTCTTTCTCTTCCTCACTTCGGTAAAAATATTAATACTTCAAATTTAAAAGAATTTTGGAGAAAATATCAATGTCATAGAAATATTAAAAAATATACAGAAATTAAGACTCCACTTATTTCGCTGATTCGAATTTAAAATTCAAGTTTTATTATAATAAAAAATTCTTAAAAATAATTATATTTAATTTTTTTATTACAATAAAAAATATTCACATAAAAATATATCTCAACTCAAATTAAAAATTTACATTAATAAACTAAACGGGCCTTAAAAATATTTATTTTAACACTTAATATGTTTTTTTGATATCTTATAATATGATAAACTTAAAAAAAAATACATAAATAAATAAATTTGTACAAAAATAATACATTAGGACCTCTACAATATTGTTTCGTTTACATAAATTTTCTCAAAAGTTTGTGAAATTTATCTGTTATTTTTAAAATTTCTACTGAAATTTCAGAATTTTTAATGTCTCAAAAAATATTTTGAATGTAAAAAAATTTCTCTAAAAATTTTTGATAAATTTCAGTAAATATCAGAAAAATTATTTTGCAACTAAAAATACTTCGGGACCTTAAAATAACATAAATTTCTAAAATATGGGGGAAATTTTCGTCCATGCTTCACAGTTCCACGCACACCAGCACACCTTGCCGGCCAAACAGTAGGGAGATTTAAATTTGTTTCATTTTGAACTTTCTTTTTTTCCGTTCCAAACCCAGGCTTGTGAGAGGGTGAATTTTTACGATCGTGGCCTTGTTCTTAAGGGAAAATAATGATGAAGTTCCTACTTTCTCGGTTTGGTACTCTGGTTGTACCATAAACCCATTTCCATTAGAGAAGTCAAGAAAACACAACAATAAAGAAATCCTATATAAACTCTGTCAAGAAAACTCAATAAATAAAAAAATAAAAAATAAAAACTGCCAAGAAAATAGGTTTGAAGACACCGCTCTTTTTTTATCTTCTTCATCATGCATGTGATATACCCTCTTCCAATTAACTAACAGAAGCCCCAAAATATTTGATTATGGTTTTTTTTTTATAATTAAATATTTGATAGTGGTTGGATAAAGAAGAAAGACAGAGCACGGAAAACTAACAAGGAGACCAGGAAAAACGAGAATCTTTTTTTTTTTTTTTTTTTACTTTTAAAATAAGTGGGTCCCACTCTTACATTGCTTATTTGTTCTGAGGGCACCTCATAGCGCCACCTTGGCTGTCCATATCTTATAGAGGCACTGCAGATCATCTTGCCTTGACAACAAACCCTAAAGTTTTAATTAAATACATAATTATCACAAACAACGGGACCATAATTAAACACATAATTAACACAAACAACGCGATTATAATTAAACTTTCTCATCGTCATCGACCAATCTCACGTAGTGACCAGTACCAGACTCCTTTCCCTCACGAATATTAGCCTTGCAATACACGTACAAGGCAGTATTCGCATTCATTTCACTAATCTTAACCAGCACTCGAAAACTCGAAGTCAACACAACTTGTACAACGAAGAGAAATATTAATACCAAACGCTTCCTATTCTCATCCTTCTCCGGATAAGTAATATTCCACCCCAGCGTTACATACACAAACCCGTAAATCAAAGACAAAGAGAAGGCGAGCCATCTCCTTCCCTTGATCAAATTCCGACTCCGATTCAAGGCCTCGAACCCCCAAGTTGATTCCAGTACCACAACCACGGAAGCCAGAGCCCAATTCACTTGCAGATGTATCACCACGAACACTAAAAGAACCACCATGGAAGCGCAGAACACAAGAAAGTAAGGCGACGAGGGATCAGTCTGAAACCCTAGCAGCCAAGCCCCGCCGATCACAGCGGCGGAAAAGAAAGCAAAGATGACACCTATCAAGAAAAGTATTGCGTGGGAAATAAGAGCGGTGGCGAGAAGTGGGAAGAAGGAGGTGGCTATCGAGTTGAGAATGGACTTGGGCTTGATGGCTTCACCGTAGAAGCCGTGGAAGGCGGTGTAGGTGATCGAACCCGCGGCACAGAGAGAGAGGGCTAAGGTGGAGAGAAGGTAAACGAGAGATATCAAAAGGGTGTTTGTGGAAATAGTACCGGCCGGGTGTTGATCATGATCAGGAGAAGTACCAAAACTACTATTTGGATAGAGGAAGGTTAAGGAGATTATGGAATCGGATAAAAGGGATTGGAGCTTCGGAAAGGTGGCGGTGACGATGGTCGGAGGGAGGAGGAAGAGGAGGCCGAGGGAGAGGAAGTGGCGGCGTTGGGATTTGATGAGTCGCCTTGACTCGGAGAGTACACTGCAGAGGTTTATTTGTTTTGTTGGTGTAGTTGCCATGGCTGAGCCTGATAAGAAATTATGATAGGAGATTAAGGAAGAATATTGGGAATATGACTGACGATCAAGAGGATTTAGGATTGTGGAATTTTGAGTTTCGTTTGGTGTAAAACTTATGTCTTAAGTTGAGGGTATAACCTGACCCCCTGAGCAAGAAGAAAGAACAACGCTTCACCTAGTCAGGTCTTTATTAATAATAAATTAATACAATATGAATTGACTTTTTTTTTTTTTTTTGCTCTAGGATGGCTAGATACAGTTTTCTTTTAACTAAGGGGAGAATATAAATAAATTTCTTTTATGCGTAGTAATGGAAACTACCTGGATCGAGACCAATTGCATTAGATGCCCTTTAGCTAGTCTTTAGGAAATGTTTGTGAAATTTCTTCCAGAAATTGATAGGCTAAGTCAACAATTTGAAACGTAAAGCCCACCACAAGTTTAAGTATATACATACATACATATATATAATATATATTTATATTCCTGCAAGCTAAAAGAGAGAAATGCCTCAGTGTTTTGAAATGACAATATCCTATCAAATGCAGCCATATACATGGTTTTCTGTACATATCCTATGCGAGCCAAGTTAACAATTAAAACCGCCCATACAATCATAATTAGAAGTAAGAGAAAATCTTCTGAGAAATGATTTAGAAGTGATCCTTCATTCATCAAGTTTGGTTAACACAATCATAATTAGAAGTAAGAGAAACTCTTCTGAGAAATGATTTAGAAGTGATCCTTCATTCATCAAGTTTGGTTAACACAATCATAATTACACATCTCAGTTAGTTGCAGAAATAACAAACTCATTAAGCAGATGTTAATTAACTAACTAATCTCTGAGCTGATTCATCACTAATACTACAATTAAGCTAAAATATTAGTTGTCATCAGATATTGGGATAAGTTTCACTGCTATGTACGTCTCATTTTGATTCATAAGCTTTTTTGATATTGTGGTGTCAAAATTTTGGACACGTAGTGATAGTGAGACATGTGAATTAAGAAGAATTGGCACGCTACAGTTTGAAAAGTAAGCATAGTGGTAATGACAAATGTGTGACATTTTTTTTTTTTTTTTTGAAAAACAATTAGTCAATAATCAGAAAGTCAGCATTTAAAATTTTGGAACCTAAATCTTAAATGAAACGCGGATATATTTATATTGGTAAGCGTAAGGGAAATTTTTTCTGAAGGTTGATAGGGAAAAACAAGTTGACAAATCTAACTCGCTTTATTTGACAATAAAAAAAAAAATGTTGAAAAAGCAAGGTGAGCATCAACTCTTATATTTTCAACCATGTTATTTATAGCGATTCGTATCAAACTAGTGAGTTTTTTACTTGCAAAAACCGGAATGTGCGAAATATTCGAGAAAAGTTAAAAAAAGGGCTAAACCACACGTTAAAATTTAAAAGCATTGCTAGCCAAATTAACTTTCTTGCTTCACCAATTTTTTTCTTACAAAAACCGGAGGAGTGCGAAATAATTGAGCAAAATTTAAATAAGGTAAACCAAGGGTTAAATCTAAACTATAGTCAATTCATTCTTAAATAAATTAGGTACTGGAACTTAAAAATTTCCAACGTTTAATCATGATAAAGCACCATTTTTTATTTGAAAATTAAAAATAAAAAAAATAAAAAAATAAATCCTATCACACATTTTATCAAAAATGGCTTGTATTTAATGTTTGGAGAATGATTGCTTAGTCGCTGTAGAAGATTTGGCTTGCTACTTTGGATAAACTTAATCTTAAAATTAACAGGACGGAATTTCTCGTATATCATATTTCTAGAGTGTTAATTTATCATTTCTCCCAAAATCTTAAGTTGTTAGGAGGTTGATCAATAATATATAGTTTTACATTCTAACATATTTCTAGTGTTAATTTCTCATTTTTCTCAAAAACTTAAGTTGTTAGGAAGTGGATAAATGATATATAGTTTTACATTCTAACATAGAGAGAGCAATTAGAGCTGACAAATTGAACATAAATCTTAAACACTTTCTTAAATTGGTATCCATAGTCTTACTTAAATTACTCTAATATTCATTCTGATCATCAATTGCCACTAATGAAGTTGTAGAAGTAAGGACTTCCTCACCTCCTTTTTTTTTTTTTTTTTTTTTTTTGGGTTGGGATGCTTTGCTTTGGGTACTGGATTTTTTTTTTTTTTTTTGACCTTAAATTATTTGAATGCAAAAGATTTGATTTTGGTATAACGGATAAAGGTTAATGGGAGCACATTTCTTATTTTACTCGCTGCTGTTTTGCTTTCATTTCATGTCTTTGCATTTATTTATTTATTTATTTTTGCTGGAATCTAATTTGCATTTATTCACAAACCTTTGATTTGGATATATATCTAATGTAATATGAAGTAAACGATCGATGGTAGTAGAACAATGTATGTTATGGACCACAAATGATGATACAACATAAGACTAACAGGTGGAGTTCACTTTTACTAGGTGCTTAAAATTGATGGCGTTCCTTAAATATTTTTCATAGTACTACCAAGTAAGAAAAAAAAAAACATCGCTAAAAGACAGCACTAATAGAGAATGAGAGCCACAACATAGAAAGTATAATCAACTCTCTATTATTTGTGGTGCAAAACACCATAGTGTCCCAAGCATTTTTCCTCGGAAAAATTAATTATTGAAACGAAATGCATTACAAATTTTAATTGTCACTGGAGTGTCGGATAGAGGAGGGTGGTGATGGAGGCGGGGATGAGGAAGAGGAAGCTGATAGAGAAGAAATGAGGAAGCTGAGAGCGAAGAAATTGCGGGGTCCGACAGTATTTTGCATAAGTTTTGAATCAAGCCGCGAGTAATTTGAAAGGTTTGATTAGAATTGGAGTTGTCCTCTCTCGTTCAGTTAAATTAATAGGCTTCGAAAACTCAAGATGACCCCAAACGAAATGCATTATCTTATTTTAAATAATTAAATGTCACTGTGCCTTTTTATTTTCTCTTCTCTTTATTAATTACATTATAATTATTTATTTTTTAATGAGAGGTCATAAATAATACTTTTTACCTTCGTATTTTTGGATTTTACCCTAAACTAATTGTCATTAGAGGTTTGTAATGGTTATTTAAAAATGGATATTTGATTACTAAGTTAATATTTCTATTCATTTTGATTAAATTTGTGAACATGGATTTAGGTATATATTTGCTTTGGTGCTAATTATGTGTCAATGAAGCTCCTCAATTGATTTGATGTAGTTGACACATTGTTTATTCTCCTATCTATCAGGTGTAGGGCTAAGATAAAACTAATTGTAGATCAAACACACGCTATTTCAATCAAGAACCCAAAAATTGCTCCTGAATTATACGACTTATAACACTTTGTACCCCGATCTTTAAAACATAACATTCACTTTCTAAACAATGAAATGTTTAGAAAAAAAAAAAAAACATCCAATCCTTAAATTTTTAAGGAAATTGACTTTTGGTTAGTTATTTTAAAAGTATCTTGATAATTCTATGATTTGAAATTTATTCTGAATTTAAAACTAATTTAAATTTAGACTATTAATTATGAAAGATCAATTAATATCTATTATTAATTTATTCTTGAACGGAGGTTTTCATCATAAAAAACGACATTTAATCGCAGTGACGATAAGACTACGAAGCGACACTAGGTGAAAAACGACAAATGAAATTTAAGGAAAAAAAGAAGATAATAAAAGAATATACAGCAAGGACCATGAAAAACAACGGTTGCTTTGAGAAACGTTATGGCATCCAAAGAGACGAGACTAAATGTGTATATAATGATAATATCGGAAAACGACATCGATTTTTTTTTTTTGAAATAAAATGACGTCAACTTTTTTTTGAAATAAAACGACATCAACTAGGGAAACGACGTTAAATGTAAAATCGACAATAACATGTAAACGATGGCAACTATAAGAGACGAAAACAACCACACAAAGGACAACAAACATTAAAGAATGACGTTGAAATACAAGATTCGGGAATGGAACAAACGACGTGACGTCTTTCTAAAGACGACTTGATTTCTAGAAACCAAAATAAAAATTTCAAATTGTTATGGAAACTAAGAAGAAAAACTTTATACAGAGAAACTAAAAAAGAGAATTTCATTAATAAAATAAAGAGTTATAGGATAATTTTTGACATTATTCACCGTTACTATTTACATAGTGCTTACTATTTACAGTTACTATTTACACTAAGATTCTGACAAAAATAGTGATTTTGATTGATTTGCATAGTAACTTTTAACTTAGGTCCAGCTACTATTCATAACACAAATAAGTTAATAACAATATTTCGAATACAACAATAACTTAAACAAACGACATGAACTGCAAATGATATTTAACTACATAAACGACGCAAATACTCAACAACGATGGCGAAAATGGACTAGCAAAGGTTGAGCAGAAAAAGGACAAGAAAAACAACGGTAAAACAAGAGGCAGAGGAACCGGCAAAATGCTAAGAACGATATAAACTGAAGCAACGCCAATAATATTTAGGAGCGACACGAAAAAAATTGAAATGCGATTTGAATGAGCTAAAAAGGACAGAATTCGGGGGGAAAATATCCTAAAACATGGAAACGACATGGACTGGGGAACAACATTGATGTATAAAAACTACAAAAATTCCAAAAGCAGGGAATAAATAAATGAATGTATGTATGTATGAATGCATGTATGCATGCATGCATGCATGTATGGAAATGCGATGGTTACCACGAAAACGAATGGATTGTAAGAGATGAGATGGCTCTTGATGTCATCTGATTTAGATTCGACACTATCTGCCTAAGATCATTAAAGAGTCTATATAGAGAAGTGTTTGCACCAGTCAATATGAAAACCAAATCAATCTCTTTTTGCGTGTACTAGAGGTTTTTGAGCTATTGATGTTGAAACCTTCCTACATGATTTGGTTAAACTACGGTCTGGAATTTAAGACGAACGATTCACTTATTCTTTGAATAACTTACTAACCTCTGCTTTCACCAATTATTCAATGGTCGTGCCACTCAAGTTATCAGTTATCACCAAGACTATGAAAACAGAGAAGTCCAGGCTAGAGGAATTAAAGTGATATCTAACTTCATAATATTGAGTACAGACATCATTTATGTATTCGCATTACTCACAAATTCCCTTGATTTCAGAACTTTAATCCTAAAGTCTACAGAATGAGCAAACTAAATAGGAGAAAAGGAGACGTTTTTCTTGATGGGTCTCCCCCCCCCCCCAATTCATAACAATAATGCTGATACAAATAATTCTGTTCATCACGAGGCAAGGCATAAATTCAAACCTCAATGTCTGATCTACCAGTCTGGTTGCTTTTACATTTATGGATTCTTCTCTTTTATAGTCCCGTTACGTTCTTAACATTATCACTTGGTAAGGAGAATAGAACTTCTCGAATGCCATCGTATAAGAACAAAATCTTGAGACTTCTAAACAATATATTTAGTTATTTACACACTTTATAGTTCCGTTTCTTAAATGAAAGATCCATAATTTTTCCATAAACACATGAACATGATTCTATAATAAATGACGCACCTTCATTTTCTTTTCTTTTATTTTTTTATTTTTTTTATTTTTTATTTTAGTAACTAGCTATTCTTTGTTTTAACCATTTGTAAACCACCATTCTTACACAACAAACAACAAAAAAGAGCAAAACTTCAGCTATTGAAATTACAAAGGTCATTGACTAACCTCATGGCGTTCTTCAAGCATAGGCAACGGAAACGACATGGGGAACTTTCCCTTCATCAAAGGGCAAGCAAACGTACTCCCTCGCGAACTCCTCAGCGATCTCCATAGCCAGCTCGCCATGGACGGCTTTGCAGTACATGTATAACACGGCGGTGGCGGCGACGTTGTAGAGCAGAACAATCGTAAGAAAAGTCGAAGTGACGACGATTTGCACGACGAATTCCAATTTCCTCCACCCATCGGAGACATCGTCCAGAACCATCGCCGAGAACGAGCTACACCACGCCAGAAGCGCCGCGAAGAGCCCGAAAAACAGCAGCAGAGACAACGCGGTGCCTCTAATCCCTCTGATCAAACCCGCGCTTCGCCTCAGCGATTCGAAACCCCAGCTTTTCTCCACCACCACGATCACGCTTACCAGAGTCCAATTCACCTGAAGATAGACCAGAACGAGGAGCAGAGCAATCCCTAGGGCGCCGCAGAATCCGAGAAAGTACGGCGAGGAGTACTCAATTTGAAACCCTAGCAGCCGAATCGCGGAGATCACCAGAAACACGAAGAGAGCGAAGATGACCGAGATCACGGCGACGATGATTTGGACGATGAGAGCGGTGAATAGAAGCGGGAAGAAGGAAGCGATGATGGATCCAACGGCGGAGAGGAGCTTGACAGGGCGGCCGAAGAAGCCGTGGAAGACGCTGCAGGTGATGGATCCGACGGCGCAGAGAGAGAAAAGGAAGACGAAGACGGCGTAGGCGAGGGCGAGGAGGAGAGTCTTGGTCGGAATCTGGGGCTGGCGGCGGTGGTGGTGGTGGGGGTGGTCGTCGAGGGAGATGAAGATTTGGGAGTTGTTGGGGAAGTGATCGGCGAGGAGGGTTTGGAGGGTGGGGAAGACGGTGAAGGAGAAGGAGAGAGGGAGGAGGAAGAGGACAGCGAGGGCGAGGAAGTGGCGGGAGTGGGCGTTGATTATGCGTTTCGATAAGGAGAGGATCGCACAGAGGTTCAGCGACGGCGGCGATTGTGGTGGTGCGGTCGCCATGGCCGATGAAGAGAGGAACTTGGAATTGGGAATTGGGAATTTGGATTGGATAGAGGGATGGAGAGAGTGTTGAGGATGAAGATGAAGATGACCTGTCTGTCTGTGATATGGCTTCTGGAAAGGTCGTTTTGGAGACGGAGGGGCCCTGGCCTGTGGATTTTGGAATTGTCTGCTTATGCAAAAGTCTTGTTTTTGTTTCTGAAAACCAATCCAGTAATGTAATAAAATTTTAGCAAGAGAATGAAGTATATGGTAGATATTTTTTGTTTTTTGTTTTTTAAGGTTTAAATAAAACCAAGAGAAACAAAACACAATATAAACTAATAACCCATCAGAGACAGAAATACGCCTTAGTCCGAAAATATAAAAAATAATTCTGTTTAATTCGCTGATTCGAGTTTTTAATTCGAGTTGAGATGTGATTTTATGTGAGAGCTTTTTACTGTAGCAAAAAAGTTAGATGTGATTGTTTGTGAGAGCTTTTTACTGTAGCAAAACTCGAATTCTAAACTCGAATCAGTGAAATGAACGGGCCAAAAAATAAAAACCTCGACACACAAGCTCTTGAGGGATAGATCACTAATCTCTACATAAAAGGGACATAAACAATATAACATAGACAAAATTCTAACGAGACTAAAAAAACCCACATTATCAATAAAACAACCTAATCAGGTGGGAAATACAATCAAAACCCAAAAGTGGAAAACCATATACGTTATTATAAAACAAAGCCAAACATACACCAGCGACCAACAACTAAGGAATGGCGATAAATGTCGCTTTTATTACACACTAAACACAAAACTAGAAACTAAAACAAAGAGACACTCAAAAGACATCGATCGAATTTTAGAGAGACAACCGGCCTCCACTAAGAAAGAGTAAGGAAGCTGCAGTAAATCAAGCGATCTGAGAAGATACCGAAAAATGGTCGAGTCACCGCTTCCATCGGATGCCTCTACCAAAAAGAAGAGCCTCTGAGAAAAGACACTGTAGCATGAAAAATAAATTTCAAATTTTTGTAAAAAAGAATAACGTAATAAAAAATTGAGTTATGATTTAATCTAATAAAATGAACGAGGCTATAGTTTTACGTCATTTTATTTGTAACAATAGCTTTCAAAAGATATAATCCTAACTTAAGATAAATAAATTTATTTTTATTTTACTTTTTAAAATCATTGTCATATAAAATAAACGGCATATTATACTTCAACATTTATATATTATATGAGTATTTTCAGATCAAAACTGATGGGATATTACGTCCTTTGTAATAAGTATATTACGTCCTTTGTAATAAAAATCTATAGTAATCTAATATATATTTTTCTTCAATTAAAATTTTTGAAATGGAACTTGAAAATTTATAAGAAATAAGTATATTACGTCCTTTGTAAGAGCCCCCACAATAACACGCATAGCTGGTAGGAATATATCAAAAACTGTCTCAATAGAAATAAAAATGAATCACTGCCGTATAAGCACGTAAACATGTTTTTTCATTGGCAGTAGAAAAAAACGAAAAAAGAGTAAAACGTGTCGGGTGATGAATAAGCATTCAATCAGTTTTTAAAACCTTTTTTTTTTTTTTTTTTTTTTTTTTTTGCTTTTTGCTGGCTACACATAATAGCTTAGATAATTACCTAATCAACCAGACACGCATTTTTTTTAATTTAATTTCTTCAGAAAATGCTTAACTCGATTTAATTACGGTCGATTTGAGGTTAAAAAATATAAACTATGATACTCTCTCTCGATTTAATTACAGTCAATTTGAGGTTAAAATCTCTCTCTCTCAATTCACAATCTGTCTGGTTTTTTCTTTATTTTTTCTCTCTGTGTAGAGTAAAAATTACAATGTTTTTATGATGAGTGAGTTAAATGACGATGTTGTTGCATATGTTAAATTGTCAAATATAGTGTAGGGTTCCAAACTTTTATGCGATGACATTGTATGCCACACTCACATGTATCTAGCATTCTTTAGCAATTCTCTATTGAACTTGAGGTGAAACAACTATTTTTTCAATAAAAAAAAAGGATAGTGTTTTTAATTTTTTTTTTTTAACTTTTATGAAGGTATTATATACTGATATTGTACGAACATGAGATTAGATTTATTTTTCTAATTTGCTCCTGAAAATCTATAGCAATTTAATATAACTTGATGTATACTCAATGATTTCGAACTAGCGTTCTTAAAACCACAAACTTTGTTTTATTTCTTGAAAGAAAGAAGATTAATTATGCACTATTAAAGATTTCAATCCTGAGTTGGATCGAAATTAAGCACGAGATAGTCCCCACAAAAGCATCGCGATTCAAACACAAACTGCAATCGGGATGTAAGAAGAATTAAAAATTACACATATAACATATTTTATAATTACTTGAGTTAGTAAAATGTTATTCTTTACTTTTTGGGTACACGAGATATCTCATTAGCTAAAAATTCTAAGTGTGCATAGGCAAACGGGTGCAGAGGTTAGGTTTTCTCAAAGATAGGTTTTATGGCATGTTTACTTATCAGAAGTGGAGAATGGGAATTGAGAATCGAAATCAACTCCATGTTTACCTATCCATTTTTATCTTAGAATGGGAGTGGGAGTGTGTGGGTCCCATACCAATTTGAGGTTGAGGAATAGAATTAGCACTCCCCCACCCTCCACCGGATTGACACTCTCAATCCTGATAGTAAATATGAATTACGATTTTACTCTTAATTCTACTAACAAATTTGAGAATAGAAAAGTAAAAAGTAAAAAATTGAAAATGCTCTAATTTACTTTTACGCCTCTCGTATCTCCTTGCTCACTTCCTCTGATATTTTCTTCTCCTCAAAACACAGCATTGTATCCACAACAACCAAGAGCATCCCTCTTCTCTTCAAGGTGAGTTAATAACATAAATCATTGTGGGGGGTTTTTTTTTTTTTAATCACAAGTTTATTTTTTTGTGTTTATTTGTTGAATATGTGATCAAACCATGTTTTACCCCTTGATTGCACAACATCATTTCAAGGATTCGTGGAGATCCCGACAATTACAATTTCTAATTCCTAATTAAAAAAATGTATGTGTGATTAAAAAAATCTAATTACTAATTAGTTATCATAATATTAAGATAGTTAGCATAATATACAATTTTTTTTTAAAGTTCAATACACAATAATCTACTAAATGGGTAGGTAAGTAAATTTATAATAGTTTATTCCGATTCTGGGTGTAAATAAACGCATGAATGAGATTGAGACTGATTCTTAAAACCTAAGCAAGTATCTTATTCTGACTCCGATTCATATCCACTCCAAATCTTGTTATTTTGATTCATGTCTACTTTAATTACGGATAAGTAAACATGTCATTAAGGTAGTAAAACCACAAACCGTCTGTAAAAGGGCAGACCATTTGCAAGCAGGTTGTGCGGGTTGGGCTAAAATAGGCCCAATGACTTAAAAAAAGGTGTAAAAATGAAATTAAAAACACCTTTTGGATTTTTTTTAAATAAAAGTTAATTGTTTTTTCTTTAACATTTCAAAGTGACTAATATGAATCGTGAGTAATTTAATCCTTTCATATTTCATAATACTTGTAAAAAAAACATCAATTCATCAAGCAATACATTAGATTGTGTTCACATTCTAGCTAGTTGTAAATATTCAATCACATAAATGGTCCTTGTCTATACATATATATTACTTTCAAAGCATGTTAATCCAATCTTTCCGGTATTTCTTTAAGTAGATGACTGACATTTAATAAGAGTAAAGAGCTGAACCTTTTTTTTTTCTTTTACTATACTTAATTAAGAATTAAAATTTAATAACTACAATATGATTATCAAACATCATTCATTTTTCATCATACTTGTTTAAAAAAGAATAAAAAAAAACTATCAACAAAATATATATTTAGATCCTAACCTAAACCAACATATTATGTATAGTTTTTTTTTTTCTATGCCAATACATATTCATAATTATTTACTCCATGAAAGTCAACAAATATACTTATAATACCTTACTATAAAAACCTAACTTTACTTAACATTCATGCCTAATATGTACATAAAAAAGGAAAAAAAAAATGACAAGCAGGTCGGATTACCTACCCTTAAAAGTGCAAAATGGCAACCCACCTGCACTAACCTACGAGCGGGCAAGTTGAAACCGCGGGTTGGTGATGTGGCATAAAAGGCAAGCAGGGTTAGGGAGTGGGGCTGGACGAGTTGGCATTTTTTTGGTGCACCCCTTTCAAATTGAGATGAATGGGGTTGTTTGAATATAATTTGTCTCTAGATTCTCTCTCTATTTAGATCAAGTATGAGGACAATAAAGCAAACTGAGAGTCACTTTAGATTAAGTACTAGAATGATAGGCGTAAACTTTCACATCTTAGGTTTGTTCATTTGCATTTTTTGACTTAAGATGATTTGAGTTCAGATTTTGATTTGAGTTAAGGTGACTTGAGTTCAAATCTTGATTTGAGTTAAGGTGTATTTGAGTATGGTTTGAGTTGTGACTCTAATTTGAGTTTGTGTTTAGATGTGCACATTTTGAGTTATGATTTAAATTAAAAATCTATTTGAGTTTATGTTTGGGTGGGTCAAAATTTAAATTTGTATTTAGATAGTATTTTAATAAAAACTGAATGGTGATGGAAAATTTTAACATGGTATATGAGTGGGGTTTTATTTGTCTCTTCGTTGTGAACGCATAGAAAAAAAAATCATCTCAATCGGAATTAAAATGAAAAAGTTTTGGCAATTTTAAGAATATAAAAAATATTGTTCAATAACTTGAGTTGAAGGGAGAACTTGAATTCATATTTTAGCTCCAAACTCAAGTTCAAACTCAAATTTTACAAAAGAATATGAACTTGAATAAAGTTGTAACTTGAGTTCAAATTTTTTTTTTTTTTTTGAGTTTGAGTGCAAATGAACAAGCAACTCTCAAAGAAAAACACCACTACTTAACTTTCGGTCACAAAACCCCATGAAAAGTAGGGTTCGTTTGGTATGAAGATTTAAACTAAGGTGATCCTAATCATGATTCTGAAACCAGAACCATGATTCTGAAACTAAAACCATAATTCATGATTTTAGGTTCAAATTATGATTCAAAATCAGGAGTTTGAATCATCTTGAATCAAGAGGGGGTGGTTTTAGAATTATGAGTGATTATGGTTTAAAACATAACATCAGATTCTGAATCATCCAAACTAAACACTGATTCATAATCATGATTCAGAATCACTGTAAACAAACACTGATTATGCACTAAGATTCAGAATCATGATTCTGGATCTATCTATCAAACAAACCCTTAGCGTGCGCTTGGAAGATAGATTCGTGTCATGGTTCGAATTATGATTCGTGGCTCGTTCTGAATCATAGTTATGAATTCATGAACTAGACGTCAACTTAATAACGCGAGGTTACCCCAATCAGTGGTATTTCTGGATTTCATTTTGTATGTGTAAGATAGGTGTAAACTAATATTCGAGTATTGACCTAGCTGGTTGGGCGATCTTGTAGTCTGTGGTATGTAAAGATACGTTTGTTAGGTGCTCTGTTTTATTCCTATTGAGGCCGAACCTAAATCTGTGCTCGAGAGATATCTGATTTGGGTCATGGACCATAACTTTACGTCAGTCAAGTCGTCAACGTGGAAAACCTTGACTTTACTGAGACGAGCTAGTCGAGCGGAAGGGGATTCATAGGAACTATTGTAGTCACCAAGGTCCAATTTGGGGCAAAATAAATTGCACCGACAAATTTAAAGTTAAATTCATAAATAATAAAGAAAAAAGACCGTGGCCGA
Source organism: Morus notabilis (assembly GCF_000414095.1). Taxonomy (NCBI): domain Eukaryota; kingdom Viridiplantae; phylum Streptophyta; class Magnoliopsida; order Rosales; family Moraceae; genus Morus; species Morus notabilis. The sequence goes on along the minus strand of NW_010366489.1, from coordinate 384,061 downwards.
AATCCTCGCCGTCCAAGGCTGGCCCAATCCGACCGTTTTTGCCGTTAGATATAAAATCAGACAAAACATTTAACGCCCCACACGCCTCGCTCAGAAAAATAAATAAATAAACTAGTATAAAATAATGCAATTTATTTCTATTATTTCTTTTTTCCTTATTCCTCGCTCGCTGACATTGACCGCTGTGGAAGAAGCTCCCCACACCTTCCATCTGCAGCGACACTGCACGTGGCCTGTCCCTCCATTCCCAGAAATTCATCGCGAAACGCCTCATCTCCATCGCCATCAACGAGGATTGAGTTCGGCCTCATCGATTTCGTGATTCCAGAATCTCTTCTTCTTCATAATCTTCTCCTCAGATGTATTTTACATTGATCCGATAAACCTTCAGTTCCAGTTTCTGAGCTCTGTTCTTGCCAACATTCGAAAATGGAGATTTCCGCCATCAATTCTCCGAGGATGAGATTGGACCATTTGAGAAAAGAGGGATCGCATCAGCGAGCGTTCGAATTGGAGCCGTACGATCAAACCAACGGCTCCGATCACTCGTTCCGTTCGATGAACGCGTTGGAGATTTTGCGCGAGACCGTGCGGATTCTGCGCTACAATTCGTCGGGTTTAATGGCGATAGCCGCCCTGCTCATTTGCCCCGTCTCCGCAGTCGTTTTGTCGAACGGCCTCGTCGATCAATCGCTCGTGAGGAGACTCACCATTAGGATGTTGCTAATCGCCAAATCGAGTGGACTCCCATTGAGGCCTTTCGTCAAACAGTCGTGTCATCGTTTCGCGGAGATGGCGATTTCATCGGTCATGTGCTTCCCGTTGTACGTATCTCTCTCTTTGCTGTCGAAAGCAGCGGTGGTTTACGCCGTGGACTGTAGCTATTCGAGGAAGCAATTCGATTCGTCCAAGTTTTTCGCAATCATTCGCAAGATTTGGAAGCGGCTTGTTTCTACTTACATTTGGGTGTGTATGGTGATTGTCGGATGCATCACATTATTCTTCGTTATCCTCGCCGCTGTCTGCAACGTTTTGTCGATAATTTGGGCCCCGCCGGATGTGGTGGTCTACGCCGCAGTGGCGGTTGGCCTCGTTTTCTCTGTCGTTTTCGCCAATGCCGTCATAGTTTGCAGCATTGCAGTGGTAATTTCAGTCCTTGAGGATGTGTCGGGACCGGAGGCATTGTTCCGGTCCGGGGTCTTGATCAAGGGGCAGACGCATGTGGGGCTGCTGATATTTTTGGGATCGGCGATCGGGATGGCTTTCGTTGAGGGGTTGTTTGAGCACAGAGTGAAGACGCTGAGCTACGGAGACGGGTCTTCGCGGATGTGGGAAGGGCCTCTCTTGGTTCTCATGAACTCGTTTGTGGTGCTTATTGATTCCATGATGAGTGCTGTTTTCTATTATAGCTGTAGATGTTCGAGTTTGGAGAGTTCGAATGGTGAAGAAAGTCGACCGATTTTGGAGACAGTCATTGTTTTCGATGAATCCACAGGCATTCAATGACACCCGAATTATGATTTGTAAATTTGTTTTGTCATTAAAAAGGGAGAGAGGATTTCAATTCAATGCCAGTGGGGTTCAGACGTTCAGTAATGAAATGAAACAGAGCAGTGGAAGTAGTACATTGGCAGATCTCCAAGTAGAAGATTTTGTGGAATACTAAAAAGCTTAGATGCTTCATTGGCGTGTGTATTGGTTCTTACGCAGATACAAGGAATTGAAGAACAGGTATGTGAAACGTTTATTGTAATGTCAATATAGAGGTGGGAAAGTGGTTCTTTCCCTTTTAGGAAAAACATGGAACTAATAGTTCTAATTGGATTCTTTCTTGTACACCCCAAATCCAAGTTCAAAGAAAAATGATAAATGCAATTACTTTTCCTCGTACCAACTTTATTTGTTTAGCTTCTGCCTTGGCATTATTCTTGTTGGACCAAAAGACGCTGTTTTGTGTTGGTAAATTTGCCAGGTCTTGACAAGTTACTTCCCCATATCAGCACTTAATGATCTAGTAAGTAAATAATTGAAGAGTTGTTTGAACAGGGTAAAAGAATTTGATGACTACAACGCCACATGCCTTCAAAAGGTTGCTTCTTCATAAGTTGTCATGCTGTTCGGCATGATATGTTTGTGACATAGAGTTGGAAGATGCATATGTTCAAAAAAGAGCAAATGAAAAGTACCCTATAGAATAAGACTGAAGTATGGAATTCAATTCTCTAAACTTTTAACTGTGAAAGTTGTCGTTACAAGTCTATTTCACACCACTTTCTAGCAAAGGGTTATTTTTTCACACCATGCTCTTCTACATTATAGCATCACTATCCATTCCATTGGTTTTGCAACAATGCTTGTTAAGTAAACCTCATGCTGTCATTTGACATTGCCAAATGGCTGCAAGATGCGTCCTTTTTTTTTTCGTTTTTTGTTTTTGTATTTGTTTTTGTTTTTTTTGTTTTTTTGTTTTGTTTTGTTTTTTTATTTTATTTTTATTTTATTTTTATTTAAAGCGTCACTAGTGCTTTTGAGCATATGGAAGACACAATCTTCTACATGAGAGAGATCACTCATCGCTTTAAAATAGCGTATAGGTTCTTAAGTTTCAATATGAAATTAGCACCTCAAAGTAGTTTTACCACTTTAAAGTGGCGAAACAAGTATTATGACTGTAGTGCATGTTAAATATAAATAATGCAAGATTCTTGTTCTTGGGGAGAAATCAATGCGCCTCATCAACTACAAGAACCATGACTGACGAAGCACTACAAAAGCACAAATTTACAGCTTACTTGATTGGAGAGACTCTAATCTCCACAGAGTAACAGAGGAATTAACCATCATTTTATACAATTTTCAGTACAAATGTATCTTTTTTTTTTGTTAGATACTACAAATGTATCCTTAAAGGATTTATCTTTTATAAATATAAATCACAACGAAATTTTAGCAGTCATAAATAGGGTGCCTGCAACAAACTTACTAGTTAGTTTTGCCAGTGTTTTGTATGTGTTCCTCTCATGACCGAGACTAGACTCTTCAAATATACATCAGTACAAGTCCTTCCTGGCAACACTGCTCCATGAATGGAAAGTATCTGAAGCTTTTGGCTAAAAAGGTTGTACGACACAAGCCGTCCATCTCTAGTTTGAAATAAAATCTCGTCGTCCTTCCAAAACGTCAAGGGGGAATACAAATTAACGCACGCTTGTGGCCTGATCGTAAGGTGTTTTGTCCAAGTAAAACCTTCAAACACCACCAATGTTGTCAGCCATAACCCACATTTCAAAAGATGTTGAAAACCATGAGTTTTCGGGGGTGAAAAAGAGGACCAATGATTCATTCCACACCACAAGTCCCTTTGGCAATTGCCTATCTACCCTTTTTATCTGATCCGGTAATGTTATGTTATGAAATAACTCTTCAGACATATCAAGAAAATGATGCCATTACAATGGGAGAACCCCACACACTTTGGAATGTTCACTTCTTTTGTTTCTTCAATAACACAAGGAAGGTGGTTATCGTTACTATCATCCTCATCACAGATAGTGACTAGTGACAATACTTTATCAAGATCCTCGTGGTCACGACGATTAAAGATATGGTCCAACGACAATTCTTGGCGAGTCCAACTCAAGAATAAGGGTGCAGAGGATGATTTCTTGCTGTTGTTGACACCGAAGCGAAGGTGCTTGTCAACGAATGATGGGTCAGTGATAAGAGTGTACCAAGACTTGCACACGCATTTAAATCTTTTTAGAGACTTTGGGGGCAACCTCAATAGGATTTCCTCTACTACCTCTTCTGGCATATAACAATTTCTCCTCATTTTTCTGCAGCTTCAAGAACAGTGACTACATTTTAACTACTTTGGCACTAAAATTATCATTCCTCAGAGCTAAGCCAAACATAAAATAAGAAAAAACCTCGGCCTTAACTCACTCCAATATCAAATCTGTTGGTAAAAGAGGTATATTACAAACAGCCTTAGCAAAATCCAGTATCGTTATATTTAAGTATGGACTCGATAAAATATTAGCAATTGTTGGAATTCTCATGTAAAGTTAAAAACCATATACCCGGACTTCACAAAAGAGGCACAAACACATTCAAATTTAGCAAAATACAGTCTGATGATATTCCATTATGCAGTCCTCGAATTCTCGTTTATGACATTTAAAAAGAAAAAAAAAATTATGACATTTGAAAAGAAAAAAAAAATCAGAGTCCAAGCTGTCATAAAGTCTTTGGAAAATAAGATAGAAAAACTACATACAATTTAGCAAAATCCAGTCTTATAGTATATTCAACTGAATACTCATGCAATATACGCAACAATTTTCCGGATTAAACGTGCACGGTGCATGAAGCTGAAATTTGAGATCAAAACAACAAGTGCTATACCTAGCCGTTCCAAGCACAAGAAAATAATCAATAATTTATGAGACATAAATGTCAACAATTTCTGAAGTGGTTTTTGTTTCTTCTCTTACTTTTGACAAAACCCTTCCGTTTCTTCCAAAAGCTCACTATTGCAACAGATATATGTGTGTTTATATACTATTTCTTTTCCTTGAAAATTTATATGCTTACCGCAAGAAAAAAGAAAAGAAAACCTCGACTGGAAATTGACAGTTGCTTGACGGAGAAACACAGCGACGGGCAACAACGTTGAGAACGCCAAGAGAGTACTAGATTATAGGATTAGGAAGTGCGCAGAAAGGGTCAGACTAGCACGCTTTTATATATATATATATATATATATTGAAATTGTCTTCATGAGGGACACTTGTATATATTTTTTAAAAATATATATTTTTTAAAACGTATATATTTTTATTTAAAATATATACACTTTAATATATATATTTTAAAAAATATACACATTTTAAAATATATATTTTAAATATATATATAAATCGGCACTTATTATTTGTTGGATTGAAACGGCAGTTGTATCATTCAACATAAATCGTGTATATTTATACGTAAAGATGTACAATTAAATATAAGTCTTATATATTTACACATTGTACAATTCAGCATATATTTTGTATAATTTTGTATATGGAAGTTGTACAATTATAAATATGTATAAGTTATATGACAAGTTATACAATTCATCATATATCTTATATATTTACATACAGTAATTGTATAATTTAATATAAATCATGTATAATGTCTTGCACCAAATCAATCAGATAAATAATACCTGCGAAAGACATTCTTTATATATATATATATATTGAAATTGTCTCCCATGAGAGACACTTGTATATATTTTTTAAAAATATATATGTTTTTTAAAACGTATATATTTTTACTTAAAATATATACATTTCAATATATATTTTAAAAAATATACATATTTTAAAAAATATATATTTTAAAAATATATATATAAATACCGCTCAAGTCCGGTACGATCTATATATAATATGTATATATACATTTTTCATATATAAAAAAAGAAAAAAAAATAATGTTCGGAAAAACTAGCTGTGATAATATGACTAAGGGATTTCAGCACAAATGTAGGCTTAGGCTTACTCAAGTCCTCGGATGAATTGATTCCTTCACCCACATGTCTACTCCGTTAATCGTGCATGATGATTGATGAAGATTTATCAAAATGTTATTCTATTAAAAGAATTTTTTTTTTTAAAACAAAAAGGCAAGTGGGGGCAGTTGGTCAATCAAAGTGCTCAAAAGTTGAGAAGTGAGATTTTATACGTCTATTTAGTTCATTAATTTAAGTTTTTAATTTGAGTTAAGATATGATTTTATATAAATTTTTTTTATTATAATAAAAAAAATTAAATGTGACTATTTATGAGAACTTTTTACTGTAACAAAACTCGAATCAGTGAAATAAACGGAGGCATATGTTGGCCGGTTTTTGGACTAAAAAGAAAGAAGTTTTTTAAGGGATGTTTATTTTCTGTATTCGTCTTTACTTTTGAATTATGATTCATGATTTTTTATAGTGTTTTTTTCTCATAAAAAATACATGTAAAATGAGAATAATTTTGAATCATAATTTTAAATTCACGAACTAAACGTCCACTAGTGTTTTGTATTCTTGAGAACATTAGTATTTTTTATTTAGCGGCTGTTAAATTGTATTATTTTTTTAATATGATTTAATTTTTAATTAGATTTAATATAAATTTTATAATTAATAAATAGAAAACAACAATATTTTTAAAAAAGAAAAAACATCAGAGAAAATTCTTTAAAAAAAATGCGGTAACGGACTACATAAATTGCTATCTTGAATTTTAGAATAATTGTTTGAATTAATTTTATATTGCTATCAGGAATCTCTGAACGACAATGTGGATACGATCATTATAGAAATATTAACACTTTGAAACAGAGCAGTGCACGGTAGTAGCACAAGTAGAAGATTTTGTGGAACAATATTTTGATAATGGAAAAGGAGAAAAGAACTCCTTAGATTTATGAGTCTTAGGTCCTATTTATTTAACTGATTCGAGTTTAAAATTCAAGTTTTATTACAGTAAAAAATTCTTAAAAACAGTCATATTTAACTTTTTTACTACAGTAAAAAATTATCACATAAAATCACATCTCAACTCGAATTAAAAATTCAAATCAGCAAACTAAACAGGTCCTTAATTTTCTCTTATTCTTATTAATTAAAAATAAAGTATACATTTTAAAGAATAAATTAAATAATTTTCTCTTTTGTGTGTGGATAAATATAAATAGAGATGTAAATTTTTGAAGTTCATCAATGTTGACCTGGTTCCGGTCTCAGCCTGTTTCTCTAATCCCCAGATTATGTTGAGCTGAGATTTTAAGCCTAAAAAGTGTTTTGGATGAGGAAGCGGTTTTTGTTTTTATTTATTTATTTTTTAAAATTGCCTTTATAGAATCAGATTGAATTGAATCAACCCTCCAAGGCTAGCCGACCTAAAAACCCCTTTTCGGACCAGTCCTGGACCGGACGGCCCGAACTTTTTGCTCTCTATACAACATAGACATAAGGAGTTACAGAAAGTTACGTGAAACTTATTGTAATGTGACTAGTGTCAATAGAGATGGAAAAGTGGTTCATCCCTAACCTTTTTGGCTTTTGGGAAAAAAACTTGGAACTTATATTTCCAATAATTCTACCCTAAAAAAAAATTCCTATAATTCTTTCCTGTAAACTGAAAATAAACTTGTTCTTTATCATTCTCGCCGCTATCTACACTACGTCTTGTCGATAATTCGGGCCCCGCCTGATGTCGTGGTCTACGCTGCCATAGCGGTTGGCCGCGTTTTCTCTGTTGTTTTCGCCAATGTCTTGCTAGTTTGCAGCATTGCAGTGGTGATTTCAGTCCTTGAGGATGTGTCGGGACCGCATGCATTGTTCCTGTCCGGGGTCTTGATCAAGGAGCAGACTCATGTGGGGCTGCTTATATTTTTGGGATCGGCGATCGGGACGGCTTTTGTTGGAGGGTTGTTTGAGCACAGAGTGAAGACACTGAGCTACGGAGACGGGTCTTCGCGGATTTGGGAAGGGCCTCTCTTGGTTCTCTTGAACTCGTTTGTGGTGCTTATTGATTCCAGATGAGTGTTGTTTTCTATTATAGTTGTAGATGTTCGAGTTTGGAGAGTTGGAACGGCGAAGATTGTCAGCCGATTTTGGAGACCGTCATCGTTTTCGATGAATCCACAGGCGTTCAATAACAACCGAATTATGATTTGTAAATTCGTTTTGTCATTAAAAAGGGAGAGAAGATTTCAATTCAATACCAGCAGGGTTCAGTAATGAAACACAGCAGTGGAAGTAGTACATTGGCAGATCTCCAAGTAGAAGATTTTGGCTTAGTTTGGTATTGCTTATTGCTGCGGATTTTAGATTAATTGCTTTTAGCTGTGTTGAAGGAAGAACCTGCTGTTACAAGAATCCGTTGAGTGTTTGGTAAATTATAATTATAGTAGCTGTGCTGGTTCTAAAATCAGTGTAATAGCGTTTGGTAAATTTTGATGTAAAATTGTTGTGGGTATGTAAAATGACCAAAATAGACATGGTATGAAAGTTAAATATATATAATTGTTTTTAATATTTAGAAATATTTATTTAACTTTAAAAAAACATAATGCTATGATTTTACTTTTTTTAACAATAAATTTATGATAATTAATTCTTTTTTTTTCATGATAATTAATTATAATTCACACAGAGATAGTAATAATAAAGTATATTACAAAAAGAAAAAAGTATACGATTCCTAAATCATTATAAATTGTTTCGTTATACAAAAGTATACAAATTGATTACTCACTACAAGGAGTATTAGTGAGTAATCAATTTGTGAACAAAAAAGTACATTCCATGTTCAAAAAGTGACAGAGCCATCAAAAGAATTAAGCCGTGTTCATTAAACTTGTCGCAATCTGATCTCGTACTTCAACCATTTCTTGTGATAGTGAAGCTTCATCTTCTTCTACATTATCCTCCAGTTGATGCTCTTCATAAGCGAAAACATCTAGATTAGCCTCCACTTCTTGAAAATGTCGATCACGCTGATCATGCATCCTAATATAGTTATGAAGCGTCATTGTTGCAATAATTATTTTTACTTGCTTCTTAAATGAATAATTAGGCATGTCTCTCAAAATTTTC